>NW_008752440.1:0-247 GCF_000715545.1 Opisthorchis viverrini | reverse complement strand
AAGAAACTCCGTCCCCCAGAGCCAAAAAGCCCGAGCAAGCCGAGCTCTCACGGAACGAAAAAAACCGCAGGCGAAAAGCACCCCCACAAAGTTCGGAAGCAGACAAAATTGCCCCAGAGGCCCCCTTGGAGCCTCGGACTCAGCCTGAAACCTGGTGCACAACTATTAAGTTTGCTAACCACCCTGGTCACTCAACTTTCGGATCCTCACCCTAGAACGCAGCAGAAGCAGTGTTGAAATGCTTGTA
>NW_008752439.1:45945-50163 GCF_000715545.1 Opisthorchis viverrini | reverse complement strand
TTTGATGCGCTTCGTTGGTAGACGTGGCAGAACCACCGATATCTACCGTGATATTGTCACGAAATTCGTTTGTGCGCTGAAGGGATTTCGGGATGATATAAAGCGGCGGAGTCCGAGTAAAATTTCACACCGGCCTTTGCCTATGGATATACAGTGGCACTTCAGTCAACCAGCAGCTAGCCATCGTGGTGGGGCGTGGGGGCGTATAATCGGGTTGGTACGACCTACACATGTATGTCTATGTAGGGAACAGTTGTTGATCAACGAACAACCAACACACTTCTTATACAGGCGAAGCGAGTGGCACCGAGCAGGCGAAGACCTATCATGGGTAGTTTACGAATCCACAAGTATTTATAAATTCTGTTGTTGGATGCGAATGAAAGGATTATAAAAATTTAGCGTTTAACCGTAAAGCACCTGCGTCGGATGATGTCCTGGTTATTTGTATTCAGCAGTTATTTTGCTTTGCAAAGCCACACAGGTTGTAGTAATCATAAAAACACTGTTGCCATTTATCAAGATGTTTCTGGTTACCGACTACTGTTCAGAGTTGAATTATTGACAATAAAGCGCGTCGTTGTCATGATACCTGAATGCGTCGATATTAGATTCAGGAAACAAAGGAATATCAGGCTGCATCTGGTGAATTTATACCTGAGAGCGTCTAAGGTAGTGCGGGACTCATCAAAACAAGATAACTCATTTATTCCTTTGTTTTGTACCAGGTGACACTCCAAGTGGATTTGGGACGGCTTTCAGTTAAATTGCTAAGGGAATCCGTTGGTCACATATGTTTGTTTTTACATAAAATACAGTATTGGTATCTGAGAGAACGCATAGATTGCTGACCAAGGAGTTTGCGATTCCACTTATAGGAAAGGCTTCATAATATTCTGGATGCACGAGGAAATTTAAAAGAATAACTGCATCATCAAAAAGCAATGTTAATCAGAATAAATCCATTCAACGAGCACTAATAATAACGATAGAAATAGGATCCTGAATATGTACTGCTGGGGCTACTCAGACAAGAGACTAATTTGATGTCGCTGGAGTGACAAGGAGAGAGAACCCCACACAATCAAAGCACACAAGTGCTTCCTGCGTATCAACGAAAACTCAAGAGCAATGTAATGCTGCATATAGTAATTTTCATGTGATGTCTGCGTTCCCTGTATGTCGTGTGGCAGCACCTAATTTATTGTCAAAATTGCAGAAGACTCACCTTCCCACAAACATCCCTCCACTTGTAAGCAAAAATTTGAGCAGTGAATTGCATGGATACTTAAGTGTTTATTTGTAGTACAATTGAAGCTAAAAGTTCCATCGGTATTAAAAGCTTTTGCACTGAGCTCATTGATGCATGAAAATAGATTATTGCATTGATGATGAAGCCAAAAGTGTACTATATAATAAAAATATTAAACACACTTACACACTGTTTTTGTTCCACGCAAATATTTTGCAATAGGCATTACAGATAGGAAGAGAAGGAAATATATATGTAAATAAACTGTGACTGAGTGGGGTTTAGGACGCCAGTATATAAGTTATTGTACACAAATTACTCCCCGCGCTCATCATCCAATTGTCCGCACATATGCAAATTATCGGATGGATATGCCACCCTTCGAAGCTGCGATAGCAAGTGTTCAGTATATCCCCTAAAACCTATTGGCTTCACATAACTATACAAAAGACGATAACTGTTTTGATTGTGTTCAGCGCAGCTTCCGTTCCCGCATTTCCACAGTCAGTTCCTGCATTTTGATTTAGAAAATCCTAGTGCACCAAAGAATAATCAACTACGCTGTGTAGCAACTCAGATGATATTTCCGGTATGCGGCATCATGCGGTAAGGCATTTAAAACTCTCGAGTTTACATTTGCTTGCAATTTGCCAGTTGAATGAATATATTTGCATTTAATTTGAGGGTGTGCATAGACATCGCGTAAATCGAAGGGATTTTAACACAAGGTTTTAGGATACATTCCCGGATCGTTGAGCTTCTAAGCCACCGTATTGGTGATAGTAATAAATTACTTACCAACTTGCACACATATACGGGCTTTAAAATCGTGTTTGAAAATGCGTTAGCATATTAGGAGAGGAAGATTTATTTAGGACCTGTCAAATGGAAATCTGATAAAATTGGTTTACGTAACTTGGTTTCTAACCATTTTCGGTGTCACACAGTTAATCATATTTGATCCCATAAAGAATGAATATTACTGTTTGCGAGATTTCGTGCTGCTTTTTATTATAATTTTTTGGTAAGGGTGCTTTTTTGCATTTATCTCATAAACAAACTGATGAATGATTAAGTAGGCAAGCCTCCGTATTACAGCATTGTCAAAACCCTATTGGTGGGCCTCATTGAAGAAACTTGACAATGTATATTTACATCAGCATTCGTTTACCTTTTATATTATTTCGCTGGAAATGTGCTAATCTTTGTAACCTTTTTGACAAGAACATATGGCTGAAAATGGCGCCCACAAAATAGGTGGCAATGGGTGGCAATTTACACATTTTTATCCTATCCCTTCAATGGAAATTTATACTCACGGCCTTTGGTTGTTTTCAGTAAAACACAATCAGTAAATTTGTACTGTGGCAAGTGTGGTATCGATTGATTTTCGTCAGGTTGGAGTTGAAGTATCGGTCCTAAAAATGGCAATATTGTGTACTAATGGTTCGGTGATTGAGGAAAATATTATCATAGTGTTATATTCATGAAAAAATTGCGGATGAGATATCCGCATATTCAGAATTACATATAGGCGAATGTTATCAGAACCATGCACAATATCTAAAACCATCATGCACCAACGGACATCGTCTAGATAGGATGATGTTGCGGACAGAGATGGAAACTAAATACGGATTTTCCAGGGTATATGAAACATGTTTAAACTTAAACAGAGCGGTGCAGTATGCAAACGGCGTGCATAGACGTTGCGTGACAATAGTGAAACCAAGAGGTCCCAAAGTGATATAGAAATATAAAATTCCCACAATTGAGGAAACAGATAAAACACACTGGATAAAGAGAAGTATTTTGATAATCGTTCCATCCCAAATGAAGCTAATTCAGGAAAACTGTGGGGTTGTTTCACCCATGAGAGGTCATCTGCCGTCTAGCTTAAGGACATCCTAGTGTTACCATCCAAATGGCGTTGGCAGCTCACTGTTCCCCGTTGTCTGCGATAGAGCCAACGCACAGCGAGTGATACAACATTAAGGGCTATTTATTTATTGCGCAATACAGACTTTGAAATCCAACCAATACGCCCAGATTTGAGAAACGGGTTGTGTGCGTTAGAGCGGAGGGTAAATTTGATTCCTGACTGAGCAAATACGAGAAATGGTAGTCTAGAATGTAATGTAATGTAATCTAGAATGGTTATGCATTGGCCGATGAATTTACTGTGGCAGAGTTTGATGATAACCACTGTCAAATAATTCCGTTGATTTGATGCATCTCTGGTAAAACGTAAATTCAGAACTGAGCACATTTACAGCAAACCCCCAAAAACATAGTCACAAGACCGTTTTTTTATCCGATCGAAGCGCAACCACACGTCATGAACCGACACAAGAAAGTGAATTTGAAAATGGAAAATATTCAAACAATTCAAGCAAACACTATATTCTCACATTTTCAACTACCCTCTGTTCATCAGAACAACGCGGAAAAGCAACTGCAAAATTGACACTTCTGTAGAAGTCACACTGTTTGCATTTATGAGAGAAAAAAATGCACTATGCGCCCAATCTTTGGTTCTGCAATAGTCTTCATGATATGTACTTGCACATAAATTTTGCAAAGCACTTCTCAACATTATGATGTAGGCGATAAATCTTATACCCTGGGACCACACTCACTTATCAAATCATCTCAGATGTAGGTTTAACGGTATCCTGTTGCGCTCAGAACGTTTCACTTGGAACGCTTTGACTCCTTACAAGATTCTCACTGTCAGCTAAGTAAATCAACGCGACAGGCACAGAACGGAACACAGCTCAACCGTTCTCCGATAGAAGAAATGGAATGTTCATCAAAAGTTTATAACGTGCAAGAACATTTCCCGGTGGGTTTACGTCACTTATTAATAGGAATAGGGAAAATCTGGTTGGAAGAATGATAACACAATGGTAGTCGATTTGAGTTGTATTTATTAGGAAACCTTCCGCCCAGTATTAATCAGCAAA
>NW_008752439.1:41509-44750 GCF_000715545.1 Opisthorchis viverrini | reverse complement strand
TAACTTGGTTTCTAATCATATTTCGGTGTCACACAATTAATCATGTTTGATCCCAAAAAGAATGAATATTGCTTTTTATTCTAATAATTTTTGCTAAGGGTGCTTTTTTGCATTTATCTCATAAACGAAATGATGTATGATTAAGTGGGTAAGCATCCGTATTACAGCATTGTCAAAACCCTATTGGTGGGTATTATTGAAGAAATTTGATAATGTATATTTACATCAGCATTCGTTTACCTTTTACATTATTTCGCTGGAAATGTGCTACTCTTTGTGAACTTTTGACGAGAACATATGGCTAAAAATGGCGCCCGCAAAAAAGGTTATCATTAGAGTTGCAATTTACACATTTTTATCTTATCCCTTCATTGGAAATTTAAACTCACGGCCTTTGTTTGTTTTCAGTAAAACGTTGTAGAAAAATATCCCAAATTACCGGTTTGTTACACAATCAGTAAATTTGTAATGTGGCAAGTGTGGTATTGATTGATTTTCGTCAGGCTGGAGTTGAATTATCGGTCTTAAAAATGGCAACATTGTGTACTAATGGTTCGGTGACTGAGGAAAATATTATCATAGTGTTATATTCATGAAAGAAATTGCTGATGAGATATCCGCATACTCAGAATTGCATATAGGCGAATGGTATCAGAACCTTGCACAATATCTAAAACTATTCATTAATCATGCAACTGACATCATCTAAATAGGATGATATTGAGAACAGAGACGGAAACTAAATACGGATTTTCCAAGGTATATGAAAGATGTTTAAACTTAAACAGAGCGGTGCAGTATGCAAACGGCGTGCATAGCCGTTCCATGACAATAGTGAAACCAAGAGGTCCCACCATGATATAGAAATATAAAATTCCCACAATTGAGGAAACAGCTAAAACCCACTGGATAGAGAGAAGTATTTTGATGACCGTTTCATCCCAAATGAAGCAAATTCTGGAAAATTGTGGGGTTGTTTTACCCATGATAGGTCATCTGCCGTCTAGCTTAAGGACAACCTAGACATCCTAGTGTTACCATCCAAATGGCGTTGGCAGCTCACTGTTCCCCGTTGTCTGCGATAGAGCCAACGCACAGCGAGTGATACAACATTAAGGGCTATTTATTTATTGCGCAATACAGACTTTGAAATCCAACCAATACGCCCAGATTTGAGAAACGGGTTGTGTGCGTTAGAGCGGAGGGTAAATTTGATTCCTGACTGAGCAAATACGAGAAATGGTAGTCTAGAATGTAATGTAATGTAATCTAGAATGGTTATGCATTGGCCGATGAATTTACTGTGGCAGAGTTTGATGATAACCACTGTCAAATAATTCCGTTGATTGACAGCATCTCTGGTAAAACGTAAATTCAGAACTGAGCACATTTACAGCAAACCCCCAAAAACATAGTCACAAGACCGTTTTTTATCCGATCGATGCGCAACCACATGTCATGAACCGACACAAGAAAGTGAATTTGAAAATGGAAAATATTCAAACAATTCAAGCAAACACTATATTCTCACATTTTCAACTAACCTCTGTTCATCAGAACAACGCGGAAAAGCAACTGCAAAATTGACACTTCTGTAGAAGTCACACTGTTTGCATTTATGAGAGAAAAAAATGCACTATGCGCCCAATCTTTGGTTCTGCAATAGTCTTCATGATATGTACTTGCACATAAATTTTGCAAAGCACTTCTCAACATTATGATGTAGGCGATAAATCTTATACCCTGGGACCACACTCACTTATCAAATCATCTCAGATGTAGGTTTAACGGTATCCTGTTGCGCTCAGAACGTTTCACTTGGAACGCTTTGACTCCTTACAAGATTCTCACTGTCAGCTAAGTAAATCAACGCGACAGGCACAGAACGGAACACAGCTCAACCGTTCTCCGATAGAAGAAATGGAATGTTCATCAAAAGTTTATAACGTGCAAGAACATTTCCCGGTGGGTTTACGTCACTTATTAATAGGAATAGGGAAAATCTGGTTGGAAGAATGATAACACAATGGTAGTCGATTTGAGTTGTATTTATTAGGAAACCTTCCGCCCACTATTAATCAGCAAATTGGTAAAGCTCGTCACAATGCCAGCACTATATTTATATCAAAATTATATCAGGCTTAGGGTACTGCTGTAGATATATCGTCTTTGCTGATTTCCTGACGGTTGGTGATAAGGAGCACGTCTGACAAAATCAGAACTCACCAGCTTTTGAAGTTTTTTTGTTGAAAATTCGCATCATGCGGGGTAAGTTTGTGGAGGTTATAGTTAACACAAAAAGGCTGTGAAAAAGGAGATTTAGAAGTGGGGACTCTTACGGGAGCCTCTGCAATCTTTTCCTGTGTCAATGCAAGAACAAAGGTGATGCGATGCTTTTGGAAAAATACCCGCCAATATTACACGATTGTTTTACGATAACGACATGTATCACAAATAACATTTCGAACTTTGATACACGATTATTTACGATTCTCTCACGCAGAGTCCGTTTGTGATTTTACGTCGCTGAAACCCGTCGGAGGGTTTGAAAACCTACCGTCTTTTGTGCATGCCAAATAAGTGAAGTTTAAGGGAAAACGGCACTTGTTCAGTTTTCCTAAAAGAGTTTTACAACGTTGCTGTTTCTTTTCCAACTGAGGCTTTTTCACGGTGTTTTCGATGATAAAACGAACGATAAAATGGAGGCGATTTTACTAGGTGTGAAAAGAGTTCAGTGACCAGTTGTGGTCACATGTACTTGGTTGAACTTGGTCATCGAACTCCGGTATTACTGTGATTATCTATTGAAGTACAAATTTCAAGTATCCCCCGAAACCCTAGTTCTACTCATTCGCCTTAACCTATTACATGGCGGCCAAATTGAGTAAATTGTTTTCTCAAAGTTGGATGAACGTGTAAGAGATATTTGGTGACGGCTTGACGTTTTGTGGTGATAAATTGAACAATCATTTGTAGTGTGTTGTACATTTTTTATATTTGTATTTCATCATACAATGTCCGGAAAGAGGAATAAAATCAATTTAGCCAAAACAGCACTCCAGCCGTGTACACATTGCTTGTTTGCGTGCATCGCATAGACAAGGACGGAACCGCCAGGCGGAAACATGGCAGCGAATATTGATTCAAACTCACTGCTTCGCACACACATTTGGACTGATGTTTGGAACATTTTGAAAAGCATGTTTATTCTATGTCTATTCTATGCTTAATTATTCACTGC
>NW_008752439.1:39389-40749 GCF_000715545.1 Opisthorchis viverrini | reverse complement strand
TAAATAACCATAACCTGAGGGCTGTTAAAGATAAAATGGTTGGAAATGTACTGACTGCACAACAAAAATATAAATCTGTAATTCCAGTGAAAAAGCGATTTAAGGCACTGCAATTTGGATTCCAGCAACATAAACGGCAGTTGGTGTTTTCCAGGTAGATGATCGATTGGAACGGAAGTAATGAATCTATTACTGGGCATAAAGTTAGCGTTGAGGCCATTTTCTTGCGAAGTTTGGACAACCAGGAATTTGCACAAAACTAAGTTTTGTCTTTTCGTAGTCGACCCATTTTTTACAGCAAAATACCACTTACGTTTTTGTAGGCATGTTACAACTTTTTGATGTGAGTAACGAAATGACGCATTTTGTTGGCATAATCCTCTTATTTCTTTATTTTTTCGAATTTTGTTTGCATTTTATCATGGTTGACATTCCAGGCATGCCGAAGCAAATTTACCGGGTACAATTACTCATACAGTCTCTGCGGTTTGTCAACCTGGAAGAAATATCAGGGCAAATAATTCCGAACAGCTTACTTCTGTCACCAGTATCACCAGGGCCACAAGCATCTGTTCGGGGTTATTCAGGATCAAACCAATGAACATTTAATTCACCACTAAAATGCATGGCCGATTAGAGTGAAAACAACGCCTGCGTTATTCCAACCGCTTCAAATTATGTAATAAACGTATGGACGAGGAGAATACTTGCTAAAGAAATTGAGGTATAAAGGACNAGAGGGACATACATTAAGACAACCGACAGTGTTACCAAATAAATAAACATAACCTGAGGGCTGTTAAAGATAAAATGGTTAGAAATGTACTGACTGCACAACAAAAATATAAATCTGTAATTCCAGTGAAAAAGCGATCTAAGGCACTGCAATTTGGATTGCAGCAACATAAACGGCAGTTGGTGTTTTCCAGGTAGATGATCGATTGGAACGGAAGTAATGAATCTATTACTGGGCATAAAGTTAGCGTTGAGGCCATTTTCTTGCGAAGTTTGGACAACCAGGAATTTGCACAAAACTAAGTTTTGTCTTTTCGTAGTCGACCCATTTTTTACAGCAAAATACCACTTACGTTTTTGTAGGCATGTTACAACTTTTGATGTGAGTAACGAAAATGAAATGACGCATTGGCATAATCCTCTTATTTCTTTATTTTTTCGAATTTTGTTTGCATTTTATCATAGTTGACATTCCAGGCATGCCGAAGCAAATTTACCGGGTACAATTACTCATACAGTCTCTGCGGTTTGTCAACCTGGAAGAAATATCAGGGCAAATAATTCCGAACAGCTTACTTCTGTCACCAGTATCACCAGAGCCACAAGCATCTGTTCGGGGTTATTA
>NW_008752439.1:15190-39116 GCF_000715545.1 Opisthorchis viverrini | reverse complement strand
CCCATGTTTAGTTTCTCATGTTTTCCGCAAGCACTTGAGAAACTGACTTACTAGCCATTAAACATTGATCGAATGAAGAACCTGAGGAAAGGAAAAAAAATATTCGGAGGATACGATACATTTTCAACGGATGCGGCGATAACGGATTAAGGACAATATATACATCACACTGTATGAATTGCAAAAGGCTTTAGAAACAGCCGTACGACGCGAATAATATTTAATTTGTTGAAACTTTTTTCGGCGAACGCTTCGAGGTACGAACTCTTCGAGTGTACTGAGTTGATGATTTAAAGCTTGATGTGAATGATTAAGCCAAATCGGATGATGGAAGACCGGAATGTCCAGGTTAGTAAATAATGCTAGGATCAGGTGACGCTGCATTTTGAAGCCCGAGTACGGTAACGTCTGCTGCTTGGCCGAATTGTGCATGAAGCACTTGAAAATTCGTCGACGTACATTGTACTGGAGCTCAGTAAAAAAGAGCAACATTTATATGACCATTTGCTATATATTAGAGCAGTGATTCGGGGTAAAACGGTGCTTTTAGATGCAAGGAATTTAAACTAATCGTAGGGTGAAAAATTTGTGTAAGAGTTGAAGTGCCCTTTTTAAATCTGTTTGAACAAACTTGAATATGCCTTAGCGTATGCAGTAAAGTAATAAAGTAATAAAATAATATTAATGTAATAGTAATAATAACATCATAATATCAAAAGTAATAAAGTAATAACAATCGGTTCATGAGTACCAACAAAAAAAGTAAATGCTTTCTGCGCGGGAAAACCTGGCATCTAGAATAAAGGACAATTAATTTTTAATTTTGAGTTCCCTTGTCTTTAAGTGGTGATTCCACTCTAGCGGAAAGATTTGAGGCATTTGACGCGCCAGCTCGAGTGCACTAGGAACGATGCGGGGTTGCATAGATGGGTGATTGTTGTAATTATTCATGGCATGCGGGAGAATACACTTGAATACACTGGAGAAACAAGCCAACAAAGGGGAACAACCGACAAGCGTACAACTGATACACAGCTTGTATTTGTAATAATGATTTCTGAAGGTCCAGCAGTCGACAAAATGTACTTTTAGCAAGCCAATCGCACATCAGAGAAAGTGGTCGAAATTTGCAATACCTTCACGTATTTCGGGCCATAAAACGGAGTCAAATCCAGCATGTGTGTTACCATACAGGGCTCAGCCAGTGAGAAGTTATCTCCTGGATAGTCAACTGATATACGTATACGAAAGTGCAGTTGCCTAAAATAACGTTTAGTTCTTCTGGGATAACATGGGTGACGCGGGTTGTATCGCTGTGTCACACCGTACGTGGATGATACACACGTGGCTCTTTTGGCAACCAACTTATTGCTCTTCTCAATAGTGCGCCAATGTTAGCCAAATTTCGTTGCACAAAATAAAGTTCCATCGATAGTCCATGGGATTTGGAAATATGAGTTTGCCTGTTATTGTGCTGATTGGAAGTAATCATTTGACAAGATGTGCGGGCATCCGATCAACCAACAGGATACCTAGGTTGAATCAATCAGGGCGTCGCTGATTTTAAGATCGGAGTACCAAGAAATTGCTGAGAGAAAAGAACGACAGCGGCGTTACGACTGGCAGAATTTTTCCGGCCATTGTATTCTAAATTGCTTTTGCTCTTTTACTATACTTCCCATATATGATGCGTGGTGGGTAAACTGAATGCCAAAGGATTGCTGTTCCCGCACGTTTCCTACATGATTTTTACTTCCTCAATTCGAGGTATCACAAGGAAACGTCTTGTAGACTGGCTTCGTACATAGTGCTAGCATCGTGGACGCAATAACGCTTTGTGTAGAAACGTACTCCGATAAATGTTTTTGGCTACTCTGAACATTGATCTTTATTGAATGGAAAATGATGAACTCACTCTGTTCCATTTGCGTAATTTCTGTTATCAATATCGCGAGAAAATGGTACATTTTAAGCACAATCATTGCCCGAGAACCTTGTTTGCTTTGATTCAGTTTGGCGCAGCGTTTGAACGCAATCCTGTTAACCTGGAGTTTGCACTCGTTCGTGACAAAAGGAATATCAACTGCCGTAATCTTGGCATACTTAGTTGGAACTGATGGCTGACACATAACGCCGATAAAGCATCAAACAAAATTGGCCGCTGTTCAAAAGTCAAATGAGCGATACGCATCATTCCCAATGTTTACAAATGCTAATCGGCGAGAAATATGGTCTTCGCCAATCAAATATAAAGAGAATTGTATTATTTACCAGTCTATTTTTTACCACCTTATGGATAACGTTGTCGGCAATATGTTACAATCTGTCACTGGCTAGTGTCACGTATGTATTGCTGGTGGATAAACAAATCACCGTTATTTCCAAACGTGGCGAACAAAAATATACGAACCTAAATAGTGATCGAACACACGGAGAACTGCGGCAGAAAAAGAGCCCGGAAATGCTACCGTTTATGTGCGCATTTAATGAAGTGGGCATATATTTGCAGGTCAACCTGAAGTACTAAGCCCAAAAACTTCCATGTAATTTGACCTGTGTGGAAAATTAGTGTTGCCATAAGCTTCACCGATGTTGTGTACAATCAACGGGGACACCGTGGATAGTTACTAATTTTTGTCACAACTCATCCAATCTTAACTAAGTGGGTCTTAAACAGTGGATCACGCAGCTCACAGAGAACATGCAAAAGGCATATCGACCGCGGAAAGCCTGAAACTGGCATAGCGATTAGCATGTGTTAGGAATACGGAAAGCCTCAAAGCCGCAAGGCAGCTCATATGTACTCAAATGATCTACGCAGATGACAGAGATTTCAAGAATTCGACCGGTTAGATGAATGATCGCTGAAGCTAACGTTCAACGCTACCCGTGTTAATGGACATGTTAAGAGTGACCTATAA
Source organism: Opisthorchis viverrini (assembly GCF_000715545.1). Classification (NCBI taxonomy): domain Eukaryota; kingdom Metazoa; phylum Platyhelminthes; class Trematoda; order Opisthorchiida; family Opisthorchiidae; genus Opisthorchis; species Opisthorchis viverrini. The sequence continues at coordinate 36,195 of NW_008752439.1, read as the reverse complement.
TGCAACGAAGATTACCGCGCAATGGTTTTATGTCTGGCGGTATTCATCCGGCTGTTATGGGCAAAGATATCTCAAATTGTTACACTTAATCTGCTTTTACTCGGTAAACAAAATAAACTAATTATATATCCATAAAAACGGATTGCAGCATGCTTCAACTTTATATTGGGGTGGATAACGGGTGCATAATGCTTCGGAGGTGTTACCCGTGCAGCATGCAAAATGTGCAAACAGGGTTAATTTCCTGTCTCACTGCACTTTTGAAGGTTTGTCAGATCAGCTTACACCATTCAGTGCCACGCGTAGATTTTAGACACCAAGCAATTAGGTCCCGATTCAATTTGAATATGCATGAATAACTATGTGTACCAAATAGTAGGGACTGTGATATACTGTGGACTCCTTCCCGGAGGCTGGCCGCAGCACACAAACTAATAGGGTTCATTTCGTGTATCCAAACACCAAGGACCGTAGAAATGCCTTTAACTTTGTGAAAAATGGTTTAAGTGACCTTTTGACGCTGCCAGAATAGGGGAACACGTTGGGAGTGACCAAGAGCGTAATGGGGATCACCATGTTACACAGCCGCTCTAGAGACATGTGCGTTTGCGCGTTGCACGCCTTTTTTTTACTTGAGATCCACGATCCATCGCTAATGAAATACATAAATAATAGAACAATGCTGGCATATAAGGCGTAAAGCTTGTCAAAAAGTCTAAAGAACTTAAAAAATTGAGGCAGCAACTTTGTTATCCATTGGGTAACTGAGAGGTTTCCTATTGGCGCATTTTTCCTAGCAAGTGGGTATTGCGAAGTGTTCGATACTGAATAAAAAACACATTTGTTGCAATGAAAAACACCGTCTTCCGTGCAATGTCTTCAACCGCACTTCAAACTGGGTTCTAATTATGTTCACTTTTGAAAAATTTCCAAGCGTCCTTTGTGTGTTTCAATTTTGCATGCGACAGGCGTATACTGTTTCGTTAATATCTTGGAGTAGCCTGTTAGATACGGTCTTTCAGAAACTACTGATTCGTGCGTACACCACTGTTGCTCAAGCGTTGCATACCACACTTTCTGCAGGAACTTTTATACTTTTTAATAAACCACACAACTTACTCTTATCGGGACACATTTTCACTAATTGCGGTGGACAGAAAATATGTATTACGGGGATGAACGCCAGCGTAATCGCACACAACTAAGAATTGCATTGAAAATCGAAGCCTCAATGGGCACAGTCTCAAAATTTGATTTCTTAAAACAGCATTGACATACGAGCTGTGTTGTTTGAACCGAATCGAGAGGAATACTAGAAAGCGATAAAGCATCACAAAACGTTTACACAATCGCACATTAGCGACAAAACAGTGCACGCCAGCATAGCGCCTTGGTGCTCATTAATTCGTGAGGAGAAAATTCAAGAAAGTACACCTGATGAACGGTCGTTGAATGTTCGACAGTCAGAAGCGTACTTTCGGGAGAATTTGCAAAGTAAACCTTGGGTCTGCAAGCATTTATCCTGAGCAATTGCATGTGAGGAATTCGGATGCAACTGTTTGACGGGTTGATCTACTAATGTCATCTATTTGGTCGACTACAGATATAACACAAAGCCAAACCATCCAACTATTTGTAAACCTAAATGTACTTCTTGGTGGAGAACAGGGATATTGCTTTATTGCTTCTGCAGCTCACGTGTATCGTTTTTCCTCGTGTATTCGTTTCAGTAAGATAGCGTATACATTTTCTTTTTTTTAAGTTTTTCGTTAATTGAACTTGACGTGTCCTAATTTTTATTATGGTTGCCAGAGGATAGGTCGGGGGGTTTGTTATCTCCTTAACTTGGCATTTGCAGTAAACACGAGAGTGATGCCCAACCACTGTTTCTTGCTTCACTTAATACAATATCAACTACCAACTACTAAAAGTGACGTGAAACGCACCTTCATGCAAACATTCTTGCACTTGAGTATGTCAGGTATAAGGCACTGTGAAGTCAGGATATTGTTCACAAATAAATTGAAGGAAAGCAGACTTGAAAAGATATACGGTATATCCGCTTACGGTATATCTGCTTAGGCAGCAAACCATTTTGTTATGTTTGATCACGTGACAGCTGGTCAGTAATGGAGATATTGACTCAAATGTAGTGCTTACGCGCTGATCGTGTGCGCAAATGACGTAAACAGTGGTTGTAATGTAGTGATTATATTAAATCGTATGATTCCTATCGATGACATTTTGTTAGGCAGCAACGATAGATTCGTCCCGAAAAAACAGCTGTAATTTCAGCTTCGATTAACATGTATGTGGTCTGAATGTGGAGTTTCCAGGTTCGATAATTTGCTTGCTTAAACCAATCGCAATAATAACCCATATTTTATAGCCAAAAATTCAGATGAGTAGAGCCTGATCGGTTTAAATCCGGCAACACCATCCATTAATCCATTTGTCTTCAGTTCATTTTTCGTGGGAAACAAAACATATGAGAGCCTAGATGTTGACAACATGCCCATTTTCAGGCAAATTCTTCGGACCTCATGTGGTTTTATATTTCGAAACAACACACAACCTCAAATAATTTCCCGAATCACTCTCAACCGAAATCTCCTGAAGGTGAACGGAATGATAATATGCCATTAAATTGTAGTATGATCTAAGCCTTCTGCTTGCGATTGCTAAAAATTAGATGGATTTTGTACACGTCATCAGCCTGAGGGCATAATAAAAGCAATATTTTGCTTTATGGAAACTGACAGTGACGAACGCGCTACCGAAAACACAAAAATTCCCGTTCGCTACCGAAAACACAAACATTCCCGTTCATTGTTTGGCCGACAAAATTCTTGTCAAAGTGGACGCACTCCATTTATAATTGATTATATTTATTGGCAACATTTTTTCACTCAGGTGTTACGGCGAAAGACGCAGCGCTCAGTTCAAACGAGCTAAATATGTAGGCTCCAAATTTCTCATAACTGGCGGCGCCGAACCAGTGTAACCGGCCAGATACTTCGCGCTTTGTTATCGGTTGTTTACAATAGTCTTCAGATTTATTAGTCTCATCGTAGTGTTTATAGCCACGAGGTACAAAAAATCAAGAAAAATCTTTTCCAGTTGGTTTTCAAAACTGAATATAATTAACCACTAATATCATGAATTAACCGTCTATAAATCTAACGTTTTCACATACCTCTGACCTGACGTTGCGATTATGAAATTTCCTCGGTCGCTTCAAGAAAACACCCTGAGTAATTTACACGTCAGGTGTCAATTTACTTTTGATAATGCTCTTGCCTGCTTTTTGCGCAATCACCCTGTGATTTTCGATACACGGTTTTGCGTTTGGTCTTGCGTTTAAACATATTGTTACTTGCTGATCATTTTCGGGAAAACAAATGAATATGCACTTACGTGTTTCCGTCTGGTTTTCGGCCCCCGCTTTTTGTGCAAGCAACATATATTTCATCAGCTAAATTCCAAATTATACTCATAACGCTGCTATGTCTGAACCGAATTTTTGTCGTGTGTATGAAGTAGATCACGTTCATTGGTGTTAGTTTGCTACGCCGTTACTGCTCAAAATGTACCTGTACACTCAGAGTGATTTCAAATTTGGAATTCATAGTGCTAACAAAAGGATGTTTTAAATTATTCTGCATGAAATCAAGGACTTGCACTTCGGCAAAATTGTCTCACCTGAATATACGAAAACGCAGAGGAGAACAATCAATACCTTGTACGCCATTGTTCATCCAGCCTTGCAGCATACCGCTATTCCTCAAGTACTTATATGTTTCCTGTGTTGCCACAATCTCTCTCAAGCGCATGGTGTGTTTTCAACTGTCATGAATGCACAGTTCAAGCTAATGCTTGTCACCAAATTTCTTAGCTGGCGATCAATATTTTAACTGTTCTAACTAATCAGTACACGCATGGCAAAAGCCCACACATTGGGTTGCACAAAGACGCTATGTGTAAGTAAGCTACCGATAAAATTTTTTGTACCAGTCAAACCATTTCATCTACACGTTACCGTGCGAATTGATGACGAATTTTGGACGGATGACTTGACTTATGGCAGGCCACTGTGGGAACGGCACACCTTAAATTTGTACATGCAGAGTACACTGACCTATCGCAGTCTCCACGCTCTTGGATATTATTTTTTCCTATTGCGTTGTTTCGTTTCAATTTATATTAGAAATGCTTTGATACACCCGCCCGTAATAAAGACCTTATCAAACGTATGAATCAAAGGGGATTGCAGAAACATCAGGGACAAAAGTAAAGTTCGTTTTTTGTTCCAAAATTTCAATTCAGAAAACAAGCGGGTCTGGTTGACGTCATCCGAACGACTTACCCACTAAGATCTCCGTTATAATTGGAATGTTCTAGGAAGGTCGGTTTTAGCGCTGTAGAAATGTGTGTAGGCATGTGATTAAGTTCGGCGCACGAAAGCGACGCATGCCTTTTTGAAAGTGGGTCAGTTATGAAGCGCAGAATAGTGTGCAGTTCGAAAATTAACTAAGCTACTTGAATCATCGGATCAGTATTATAGCAAACAAACGACTCAAATCTATCATAAATAACCCGAATTACGAAATCCGGAAGCCGCATCAAACGGGCCAATGTTGCGCCGGTAGTAGGCTCCCTGATGTTACACTGTTATTGAATATTTCAATATTTCAATTCGATGGAAGAGCCGCTATTTTTATTAACAAGCGATATCGTGCTTAATTGTACCTACTGATGGCAGAGCTGTTCAGAAAATGTTTGTCCGATTTTTGATAAATCCAACTGTAAAACAGCACCGCGTTGGGCTCGATGGCATATATTATTGTCTACGGGACAGAACAATTGATTTGCAATACAGAATGATTTACTACATATTGCTTCATCTAAGGAGTCGTTCCAGTGAAATTCTCTATATTCCTGAAGGGATACCTCTCCGCACTTTTCCATATGAGAAAGGAAAATAAAGTGGGATAAAAATTAAAGACAGATTTATCGACCGCCGCTCACTTAAAATCTGTATTTTGTGCAAAATCCGCTGGTTTTCTAACATATCGGTCAACGTCCAGCGGCTAATAATGAAAAAGACAGCTGAGGAACATAATTTCAACAGCCTAATTAAGTAAGCGTGTATAGTTTACATTCCTAGCTAATATAATTCGTTATTCTCTGAGTGGGAAACTCGGTCGTTTGCACACATAACGCAAAGCACCAGCGGTACCAGAAACCAGTTTCGCGTATTCCCCCTTATAGGGTATCATTGTTAATATTCCCAATTCCAGATCAGGAGTCAAGCTGTGGGTCTATTGAACACGAAAAAAGAAAAGTTTAATCTTCAAGTTGTTTTCCCAAAAGGTTAGTGAGTTCGGCAGGAATGTTCTATCTACCTGGTTGTAAAATCGATTATTCGCGTTCGAATATGTGCTTGAGCATATTAGATCAATAGGTTCACCGGTCTTATTCCTCAATACAGTGCACCTCACAAAAACTTCGAAGACCAAGTTGCCTAAAATAAAGCATAGACCATTCATCGAACTGAATTGTCTTTCATGTAGTTTACGAAAGGAATGTCTTCAGGTCATCATTCGCAAATCCAGTACGTTAAAGCTTTTTCATCTTTCCATATGCTAAAATGCGATGCACAATCATTTCAATTTTTTGAAGTAGATTTGTGATGTGATCCATATTTTCATACGGTAATAAGTACTGAAAGTCACCATCGATGATTCTGCCACCCCTTCGGATTAAAGCACACAATAAAACTGACTGTATTTGATTGTTGCAAAAGTAAAATTGCCGCACAATGGAACAGCTTCTCTGTGTGCGCATTTGACGTCACATTTGGTCGCCCTGCATTGTCGTATGACATATTCTGGAGCAACATTTAAACAAAATACCGTAATGCACTAACAATGATTTGCTGTCACTTGTATACAGGTATACACTGAGGTAAATATTTCTATCCAGAAGCTTTGATCCAGCACGCACATCTGATGGAAAGAGCTCTGCCTCCTGTGAAGCTTTGAGTTACAAATCATGAGGTACAAATCATGTGCTTTCACGGCAGAGGATAACTCATAGTCAGGTAATTCGTTTGGGTTAGGTTATTATTCACCAACTACGTGCAAACATTGAATGTACTGCTGCTCAACTTTCCATACCAAGCACTCACACTTTGGACGCCTTTCGGTAACCGCCACGTGAAACGTAGGAGTAATAGAAAGCCATGACTGATAACCTACAACCGAATTACCATTTCCTTTCGAAATGTAACCGAAACAACTCTGAAAATCAGAAGAATGATACATCAATCAGTAGCGTTTAAAAAATAGTAAACCTGTCCAAAATGCAAGCCGGACGTGACTCCGAAACTATCACCTTTTTTTAAAACAAGCATGCAGGAAATTGCAGGAAATCGCAACTGATCTGACGGAATATTAACCTGCCGACAATGACACAAAACAATTTAAACAAACATGAAATCATTATGAATCGCGTGTGACTGAGTAAGCTCAGATACACATAGACCACCTATCTAGCCGGAATATTCAAGCAACCTGTTGCCCAGTTATGAATACTGGATGTGGGTTAACGGGTCTTCACTCAAGTGGTTGTTAACCATAAAACACAAATTGGAGATCTTCCGCAGGTTCATCAGGAACATCGTGAATCCGTTCCGCGTATTTAATCAGAATTGTCAACACAACTTACTCTTAGTAAGACGCTTATGTAATTAGAATTATACTAGGTCAGTCGGATTTGGACATCCGTTTGAAAACGAACGAATTTGAATTTACTTAATTGCTCATATAAAATGTGCATTGTTGTAGTATACATAAAAAATTCAGAGGTGGATCAGTTTTGCATATCTTTTCTTTTTCGACTATTCAGTTATTGTGAAAAATGATAGAGACATTATTTTCAATACAGATGGCTGAATTGACCGCAATTTGGGAGTTATATATCGGGAGTTATATATCAATGTATGAAGCCCTCGTTTTGAAAATTGGCTATGCACCAATCTGTACTTTTGCTTTGTCTTTGGCCTCATTGTTTGTTTGACTTACCTGACGCCAGCGTATAATTATACGTGCAATGCAAAAATATACCGAGATGATCTGTTCAGCTTGCAATAAGATGGCACCTAGCTCCTCGTTGAAAATGATGAAACATCTGGTGACATAAAGCAACACACCTGTTGGTAGGGAATAATGCGACGTACCTTTCACTGCCTCTCACAACAAAAAATTCATTTGCACTTAGTTCAGGAAGTCGCTTCGTCAAATGTTGAATGCAATCTTGTTGAACTATCATATAACAATGATGGGGAAGAATATATATCACTTCGCTCAGCTTATGAGATAAACGAATGTGTTTACGTCCAGAAAACAAGCGGCCATGTTAGTGAGTCAAGTATTGAGAAGCCTAAAATATAAACAAAATTACAAATATCCACAATGATCTTTCACACTCTGCAAGCTAGACATACGTACATCAGCATATTTTGACCTTCTCTGTCTCATTTCACACTTCGCTCTTTCTGGAAAAGGGAACCCTTCTAAGAATTTGATCGACGTTTACAAGCAACACGTGATAAAGTCAGCGAAAACAATCCAGGGTAAAAATTTCATCCATCGTGGGTGAGGTATTTCTTCCGTTCTTGAAGTCAAAAGCACAATTCAAATATAATCGGATTTTTATTCATGTTGGCAATGCGAGTCAGACGAATTAACTACAACGTGGTTCAATTTCAATTCAATGTAATTCATCAGTATTGGAAAATATCAAGCGTTCTTTTAAGCTCGCTTAATTCAACGATCAATTGAACAACAAATTATGACACACTTAGTTTCCATGAGTACACCGACGTAGAGTTCACCCGTGATCTGAGATGAACATTCCAGAATGCTTCTGTATGCTGAAAGTCAAAACACTGTTAAACTAATAAACACAGCGATTCGATGATTTTTTATATGACTCGATGAACGTATATATGGCTAAATGAAGTTAAGAATAATTGCTCACGTATTTCACACCTTAATAAAAATTCGGGAATAAATTTATGTATGTGCAGTTTGTGTTTCAAACCAGGTGTAAATTTTCTTGGGAAGTTTGAAGATGAGGCCACTATTGAATTTACATCGAAGCGTGAAATCTTAGTGTCCTTTCACCGTGTGGAGCGAAGAGTCGCTGAGCGCTAAATGCTGCCTACTTAGATCATTACGAAGTTACCGGAATTTATCGATAAGGACTACGGTGCTACCTGGTTTATTTTAATCAGGGAGGGAGGTTTACGTTTTCATGATGTGCAGACGGACGGTGCCAACGAGCAAGGAGTATGTGAAACAACCTCTTCCAAAGTTGGACCCTTACGCACTTATACGGAGATATAACCCGATTATCGAAGCCAATATATGCAAATATTTTAGGTGTCACTGTAAAGCTTCGTTTGGAAACGGAAAGCAGTGCACAGCTTTCCAAGCACCGGGAGTTTCTGACTCCTTGGCGAGGAAATTTGGAAGAGACTGATCAAGTTTATTTTCACGTATTTTAAAGGGGGCCAAACCCGGCACCCCATTTCAATTACTTTCGATGGTGATATAGTTTTCGCGTTATTAGAATATGATCTTGCGTTTGCTGGGTGATCCACACCTGTTTATGAACATAGCTTAATCTGGCGAACATGCAGATATTTTGCGTACACTCAAACAGTTTGTAGACATTTTGCTCAATGCATTCAGGCAGTACCAAATTATGTCTGTGGAAAATAAGCAAAGCCTTTCGGCATCTACTGCGGCAATTGAGTGGTGGTTTCCAGATTTGAGGTGTTACCGTCCTCACATTGCAACGAACAAAATATGGATGCCTTCTCCAATCACCCCAACTTTCTTTAGCTCACGTGGCGCCCATCATACTCATTCATGCTCAAACGCTAAAGTGATGAAACATGTCGACTTTGATGAGTCTCACCAGACACTATGCCTAACTGAGTGAAATATATCTGCATACAGGTATTAAAGCTTCAATTCTCGGTGGCACAACTGTGTATAAGTATTATTATAAGTATAATTATACGTATAAGTGAGATATTGCAGTTATTTTGTTTCCCAGATACCACGTGTAACCACGTCCCAGGATTCATACATGAATATTTACACGTAACATATTCAAAGTCAGGGTAAGTTTGGAGTCCCAAAAATAATTGCAGAGGTCTAATCAAATAAAGATCCGCGCATTTCGTTTAGGGATTTTCAGGCTACATAATCGATTTAACCTGAAACATTCTCTTTTTTGTCCAGTGCCTCTGGAAAGTCGCCCTCCCCAATGTTTATTGTCTGCTTGTTTACAGTCTGCTCTTTAAGTGCAAAACAGAGACGGTGTCTGCTTGCATCATGCGTGCTGTGTTTTTCGACGTACCCTCGGAGGCACAAAAAATGGGACTGCAGGAGTGTTCGGCGTGGCAAAAGTTTATACTCTGTACACAATATTTGTTGAGGGCTGCATTGGCTAACGGTCTTGCAAAGCGACGGACGGGTATTTATGCTGACAACTCAACCCAAAAATTTACCACCATGGAGCTTTTGGAATCATCGGCCGATAAGGCAGCAATAGTAGTCCTCGTTTACTACCTAAATCTGGTTAATGGAACACATGTGATGGAAAACATATCTTGCGAAATGCAGTCCCTTTCCATATTTGCGGCTATCTTCCGTTCAATTTTCTGCTCACTTACGTAATGTCGGAGTGAAATTGGGGTTTTAGTCAGGGCAAATGACTTGATTGCAATCCATCCACAATTGGTTTGTAACTGTTGACACTGCAAAGGCCTTTGCGATGATCCGTTGTTTTCACAACTGCTGCAATGTGAAACAAAGTATAAATCCCTGCATTGATAGAATATGAAGCGCTCGTGGGAGTAATCCACCGATTCGGCCTCTTTTGAAAGCGGGCTTACGCTAATCGGACTGTCCTATCTAAAGCTCAATTTTCAAACACTTATCCAAATCTACTCCTACTATAAGAAGGTGTGTGACAAACTTCTAGAGTTCATATTTGACATTCCGTACATTGGCGCGCGCCACTTTGCGGCTGGTGGCTTCATGATGGCAAACCACCGTGATTTTGGAGACCCGGAATCCTGGCATAGTCGGAGTGCCCAATTTTACTTATTAGAATAATATATGGGTGTATTCTGTCGGACGTGATCTGCTGGGGAAACAACTCGAATACACATACATTGCCCTGGATGCTGGACGGTTGTCTATTCATTCAACTTTCAAATTCGGTAAGCACAAAGAAATGCAAAGTGCTTTCCCCGAAGCTCGTCATTTCAGGCATCTGGTGGCCTCCGTAGCGAACGACATTGATTATTCGGTGCTTGGGTTATTGTATCTGTCTATCGAGAGCAACAGTTTGAATTTCACAGTACAATATTCTAAGCAAAGGTTATTGTATCGTGCGATCAAATAAAGGCACAATAGACACTGTTTAAATTGAACGCGGACAATTTATGCACGCGCAAGACTTTGACTAACACAGCATCCATATCTGTAAGTTTTTAAATCCTTCAATTTGCACTCTTATTTTTATTGTGTCACAGATAACAACATTTCCCAGAAAGCCCTGATTGGCACTAACATTTCTTGTTCAGGGTTCACGTAATATCCACATACATACCAGTACCGGCATGTGTCGAACTGTGTTTATCTACCTAACGTAAAGCACATTAACAAGTGTCTAATAAACAAGAGCTGATTATCCATCAATGAAAAATGATTATATATGCAAATGGGGAAATTCACGTTGTTTCTGCTTACGAACACCAACAAATATCTAATGTTTGGATCAAGGACAAGTTATTTATTTCGCTTGCTTCACCCGATGTGATTGGAGGCATTTTAAGATTTCACGATCGGATCACAAACTTCTGAACACGATTTGACATGACCTAGGGATAATTGCAATATGGTAACAATATGGTAACACAAACGGGTGACAATATATCGATTATTGCTCCACTCAATTTCTACCCCGAATCAATTTCGCACCGATGCCTTTTGAACCCATCATTTTTTTAACTTGCTCACAATCACGCGTCAATCTCGTGACAGGAATACGGCCTTGTTGAACAACAAGTCGATAAATGGATAACGTCAGCTCCGTGAAATTCTAAAGTAGGCGTAATTTCACATGATCGTTTGCCGGTTTCAGCTATCGCAGCGACATACATGAGCACCGAACAGGGAGGAGTACACGCACGCATCACCTTAGGACGCGTGACGACTCCACAAACCAGACAATGGAAACCAGGAAGCAGGTGATAGTTAATCCTCTAAGTGAAACAAGAGAACCTCCGTCCAAACAGACTTAGATGAGGTTTTAAAATATAAGCTTAAAGCGATGAGCCCACGGTTTGAACATTTGAACCTTTTTTGGTGCGCATCCATTGATTATCCCCTTATGCTCCCAAGATATAGACTTTATTGTTGTCTCCCGCCTCATAGTTTATTAGGCTTTTTATTTAGCAAAAGGGTAAGCTCATAACTACAATCGTTGCGTAGAGAAGCTTGGTTTTATCCATGCTGCGAAAGGGCGACTAGCCTGCCAAAACTTGATCGATTTTTTTCTTCAACATTTTCAAAATCCTCTTGACATTATTTTTCCGTCCGCCATCATTTTCATCTTTTCTACTAGGAGCGGCGCTATTTCGTATTCTTAGTTTGCGTTCATTCTACCGCCATTTAGCCGAAGGTCAGGAAAAATCACTGCGGCGCTGCTCAGTAGTTTCACAATGTGGCGCATGGACTATAAAGCTTAACCTTCTATTGCCAGTAAGCTATCCCTACAACCAATCAAAATGCTTTGCACTTGACATGGCGAAAAGATGAACATAAGCATCACATGTGAAAAAAATGATACTCTATTAGTAAAACACTAAATGGTTAAAAAAATTGTCTTATGTTAGAATTATCTGCGAGATAGACACTCAGGCGAATCTCTAAGAGATTCATCAACAATGTTGGCGAATCAGTTGGCGGACTGCGTTATGAAAAAATTTCATGCCCATACAATTAAAATGTTGATGATAAATACCAATAATTTGACAAAGTGAGAAGAATCATTTCGTTTGAGTAAAACGCAGAAGCTTAGAAGAAAGTTATTGGATTCGTTTCTCAAAATGAGTCAATAACTTTTAACCAATTATTGCATTTCGGTAGCATCTAATTTGGCTTCCGTCACCTTTTTGGCTATAATGAACGTTGTCCCCACTAAGTAACTAGCGTGTGCGTATAGATTTCATTGCGCCGCGTGAAGCACGGTTTGCGCATAATGCTTCTAATTAATCAATCATTATGCTGACCAATTGTTTACAGGAGTACTTGACGTGGAGTCTTATTAGTTAGAAAATATCCCCTGTAACAGGAAGCTATCATGCGTGAAGCAAAGATCCCGGACAGCGATGAAGTTTCAATCTGTGAGAATTTTTGTCCAGCAATTAAAACGTTATTTTCTTCGGCGGTGTCTACGTCCGGAGTAACTTATTGATGTGCTCTGTTCTCGTGGCGTCAAGAGAAACAGCTTGGTTGCATGTGCCAATGAATACCAACCGCACGATCTCCGATATTGCCTCTTACCGCCGATGTCCTAAAGCCTGCATACAAGAGGAGAATAGTGATCACCATGACTGTGTTTGCTTGAAACAGCTTTCATATTGCACTAGCATATTACTGTTTAAGCTGCTGGTAATGATTCCATATCCCTTCTGATGTTCAAAGAATTTGCCTTTGGGGAAATTGGCTGATTGTCATTTAAAATGCCTAACCCGGCGAGTTCAAACTACGTAGAGTGTTCGGTTCGCTTACCAAACTTAGATACCAAACATACTAGGAGGTTAACGTTTCTACTACCTAAATTAGCTAGTTATCAAGGATGATCTTATATTTGCAGTAATTTGCGGGTGTGAAAAACGACGCTAATCTGTGATGGGAAATTCGTTAGATTATTAAGCATTGTTTGCTTTGCAATTTGATTAGATTCAAAGATAATTCTGTTCGACCACGCGATCGTGATAGATGCGCGAAAGTTCCGGAAATACCTCGGCGACACAGGCGTTCAGGGTAGTAGCAACCTTTATGTGTATCTATCAATTTGAAATTTTCAGTGGTATAGAGAATGCAACATTTGATCCGGTGAACCTGGGAGACTGTTCCCCCTAAGAACTTAATAACCCGCCCAAAAGTACCAGTGATGCCGACAGTCAGTTGGATCAACATCCGCATGCATATCACGGAAGATGGTTATTATGGAACTGGCAGCGTTGTCCGTATTTTAGACACTCTTGAAACTGGCAGATAAAACCGAAACCTCATATTTAAACGAAGAAATTGGCCCAGCATTTACTGGTTGTTTCCACCTACTTCAGCCAACCTTCAGGAAGCGGTACAACAGCATCTTCTAAGCCACGGTTATTTGGTTGCGGTCTTTATTTACTACCAATTTGTCCATATGATGGATAAGTATATCTGTTTACATGCTCCTTTTGCAGGATATTACTCTTTTTTCGATTTCACACTGATGAGTTTTATAAGATGCGTCGCCGGGGACTGTTCACCTTCCGGCGTCTAGGCACAATACAAGCTGCCCGATTATGTTGACGCTATACATTTCACTATGGATAGTTGCTGCCGAATTTCGTTTTTATTTGGGCAGGTACAATTATATTATATTTACCCGCGTTTGCTGTCTGCAAACACTGTGCTGCAGGAGAACAAAAATATTCACTTCCAAGCATTCGCTGTATGTATCTAGTTAAATTTTTTACAGGCGAACTATTGATTCGTGTCTTACATATTTCGACCCATTGGCTGGCGCCTTCTATGGCCAGTGTGCCGTTTCAACTGGTACAAGGCACATGTGATTACAGTGGCAACAGAGTTGCTGTTCTTTGAAGCTTTCTATGTCCAACATAGCTTAGCGTGGCAACGAAATCTTTGATTTAACGAAGTGTTATTTATTTCGATCGGAACACGGACGTCTAAGGTCAATGGACCTTTTAATTCGCAGTCAAATATCTGATTGTTGTGACAAGGGCTATTGAAGGAGCATCCCTAGAAACTTATTTGCAAGCAACTGGTGCCTACCGGCTATATAGGCCGGGGTTCAAGCTATCGCCTCCCATTTTTGTAACCCAATAATCTGGCCCAAAGTGGTGGAACATGATAACATTTTCTGGGACAGCGCCATCTGTCTTTAACTGAACAGAGTGGAGCGCTGTTTGGAGTGCAGTGTGGTTATCCTTGTTGTAGCAATAACCTAATAAATCCGATTGCAAGGGATTACGTTTTTATCACCGATGATGCTGAACACAGCAGGCGCCTTTCTAGCTATACCAGAAAGCAATTCTGGAAGATTTTCGATTATACAAAAGGATGCAGCGCGGTCGAAGTCAACCAATAGACCATTGAAAATTTCTTGTTGTAGGCGCAATCTCGCAGCATTATTATTTCTATCACTACGAGCGACCTGGTCATCAATATGTTCAATCTAACACATTGAAAAGGACTACACGGCTTTAACACGTGACAGTTTGATAACTTAACTGCTTGTACTCATGACGGCTTTTGTTTGCCATCTTTCTGCTTTTCTCACATGCTCGCCTTTTGTGAAATCAGGCTTCTGTGGATGTGTTAAGTGAGAACATTAGAGCACTCAATCCCCAGAACCACCTCGACGTGCAGCTGCATCTTGCCGGTTTCGAAGGATTGAAATGGCTTTTTCTCACGGATGGGGATTAAGGATGGCTTTTCTGAAACACACTGAACTCAAAAGGTTTCAAGCGAAAGGTAACCGCCAATACCAATCGCACGAATACCTGGAAGGCCGAAAAGACATCTCCGGACACATGGTGGTTTAAATAAATGATTCGTAAAATGCATAAACAGTTACGGATATTTTTTACGATACATGATGGCAAGATGTTTAACTGATGTTAAGCATTCCCTCGCAGCTTATTGACCACAGTTCTGTGAATGTATCGATTTCGTAGTAACAAAACGGAACGGATAGCAATGCAGACACACTCATTTACGAACACACGCCCCTGTAGGTGAGCATCCGCGCCCCGGGGTTGGTATCGCGGTAATCTCTAGATAACGCAACATTGTTGGCCTATCTGATAAATGATGCGCGGGTGCACCCAATTCTTCCAGCGCATGAGATGCAGTAACTAGCTGCAAGATTATTGATCAAATTGGATTGTCAGACGTTCGTTCGGATGGATTCAATGAGTGAATAAATTTTTACTTTGAACCTCTGGGGCACTGAAGACAGAATTCTGTGAAAGTTGGTTGTAGCTCTTGGTTCAGGGTGTCCTTGTTACCACATAAAAATGGTGCAATGATTCACGTCCTTGGTCAAATTATGGCTTCTAAGGGAAAAATAATTTGTTCTATCGATTTGGTATCCATTCTTCCCAGTAATGAATGGCATTATTACTGTATGCGAGAAGCCTAGGTGTGAGGTAATCACTGTTGTAGTTATTTGTGTAGGGGTCATTTGGAAAACAAATTTAACAAACCGCTTTCCTCCATTTTTAAGGCATGAATCCGTTCACACATTATTATTTAAGTGTTTCGTATACCGAACTTATCATTCAAGCACACTAACGTTGGAGATATTTCTCAATCTTGGAATCAAAATCAATCCGCTACTCTAAGCTTCTGAACGACTGTTTTATTCTCAACGCTTAATAGCTGGCTTGGTAGTACGCCAACATAAATTTGTTCAAGAATGATTTTTCCCTATTTTTGATACCTGGAATTGCCCAGCTCAGCGAATAAGTTATTCATTTTGTGGCAACAGAGCGTTGTACAGGGCAATGCACACACTCATGTATAAATTGTCACGCTCCTCCTAGCGTCATTTCTACGCATTTGGGGATTTGTGTTGCGGATATAGATTTTCCAAGTTAATTACATAGATAGCGCGGACCGTAGTTTAATGACTCAGCATCTCTTGCAATCTACAGGTTTGTGACGTGGTCGTATCCAGGGCGACATTCTCGCCGAAAGAGAGAAAGAAGTCTCTTTTATCAGCGGTTCCTCGCAGTCAAATTTGTAAATTTGAAAAAAATTAGTGAGCGTATTCCCAACAATCATAAAATAAATTAGCTTACTTGAAAAAAATCTGTTGTCATTCGGAGAGTCCTGGTAAATTAGACACGTTTTTCATGGTCCCAGCATGATGTTAGCACATAAAATGTGTGGTATGTATATTCTAATGCAGTTAATTTGAGGCTTATCGCATTGCGTTTTATTTTCTTGCTTGCTAAGCGCGTCCAAGTGTATTGTGTAACCTCAAACCGGTAGACCTAATGTAAAGGTGATAAAAGAGAAATTCAACAAATTGCATGGAAATTACCATGATGGTGGAGTTTTCAATACAGACAAGAAAACTTGATAGCATTTAAATTCATTCGTCATTGTGTTACAGGATGAGCGAATAGCCCGTGGATTTCGTGAGTACTTGTTTTCACTTCATACCTGCGGAATGGGTATAATCCCCTGAACAACCAAGGACCACGGATTTACTATAAAGTCTGGCCTCAGGACTTGGCGCAGATGTTTGATGCGCTTCGTGAGACTGATGTTTGTTTTTAATTTATCGGCGATATTGACCAAGAGATATCATTAATCACATATGCTGTGAATCATTCTTGGCCTATCCAAACACCCTTAGGATTTTAAAAATGGTACAAAACGGGCGTTTTTCGTGCTGTCCAACTGGATGTGCAAAACGTTACGAATATTACTGCTTTATGCTCGACAGGATTTTTGGCGCAACGGCAACATATTTTGCCTAGTATATTTACTTCTCTTTGGAGCGGAGTATTAGCTGCTTTCTCAGCAACGGAGCAAGTGTGAAGTCAAGTATTCTACAGATTTAAACATTCAACTTATTTGAAAGCTGTTAGCGCATTGTCATGGTTGGACTTCCTATGAGATTTTAATGCCAGTGCCTTAATTTTTATTTATTCATCAATCGATGAAGATTAATAATGAGATACCTGATCCACTGCACTATTTAGCCTTGAGACCTTGTTGAAGTTGAAGAATGAACAAATATTGTGCTAGTTTTGTGGGGCAGCCAAGATTCTAACCAGCTGTTCTAGCGTTTCGAGAGCCGCGAGCCACTTCCAGCACACTATTGTCACCCATATTGAGACCGATGCATTACAAATCTGGTTGTAAATCATTGAGGTCAAAAAACCAGACCATCTGTGGCTTGCTGTTTAACCTGACTTCTGTGTCCTGGAGAACAACGGGGAGTCAATGCGAACCGGGGATCGATGATGCTGTCTTTATGCTGGCTACACCATAACATAGATTTTACAAAATACAATATTTCCAGTCATCAGAGATAAACAGCGTGTGTTAAGAAAAACGCTTGTTTTTATGGTCCACTTAAAAACACCAGGCGATCTCACACCATGCTAGGAGATTTTCAGAACACTTTCTAAATGCGGAGGTACAATGAGGTATGCCCGTTCTACTTTCATGAGCGTATTGTCCTCCAAATCATGTGGCCGGTTCACAACTGAAATTAAAATTCTTCCACAACCAGCAGTATCACAAATGATTCTGTTTCACATTGCCAAAAATTATCTACATCGTTTGGTATGAGGTAGCTCGACTTAAGTACTTTTATAATGATCAATTAGGACGGTGACAAACTGAGCTATGTCTACCCTGGTTACAAATTAACTGATCGAATTTATAGTCCCAAGCCGCCTATGTTTCAATTTTTGTGTCTATATTTCGAACAAACTGGACGGGCGAAACGTTTTCAAATTTTCGCATTACAGACACAAAAATACCGTCACGAAGAAAGGTCCGACGAACACAGTCTCCTGGCCCTCCAGGTTGGGGTTTGGAACCTGTATGGCGATGTGATCCGTGAAATTAGTAATGTACTTCCATTTCCAGCCGAACACCTTCGTTTTCCGGTTAGGATTTTGAGCCAAAGGCTTTGGTTGAGGACCCTAATAGTCCCCCTGTCCAGGTATGGTTACCCTGGCAGTATCCCGGCCCACGTACAAACATGAACTGCGCATACACAAATAAACGCATGCCACGTCGGCCGTCGCGTGGTGACATCAGCCGGGTCGCCTTAATTCTGCATACAGCAGGGCGGGTAAGCAAAAACATGTTACTGCCGACGCCTCTTCTTACACTTTCAGGTTTTTTTTCTTTCACCCTCCCACATCCAAACTCGAACACTTTCTTCGGATGTCCCAGATCTAGGACTGACCGTTCGGTCGTGCTACAGCACACGCAGCTGCAGCTTACGCACGTCCGAGTTCCGTTACAACCCTAAACACTTCGACGTCTGCTTTCAAACCCCGAAAGCCTCTCTATTTAGCCACCCTCAATGTTCGCACACTGAAGCAAGCAGATCAACAGGTGGCTCTTGTGTGTACGCTGGATTCCCTCTGTATTGATGTATGTTGTCTGTCAGAATCAAGGACTCAGTACTGTGATCGAACTGACTGCCCATTCACTTTCCGCAAGGTTCCGGCTGCACACCTCTGTTGGTTCAGAGACCGCAGAGACGCGTTTTGGTGGATCACTCAGCCAATTCCTGTCTAGCCTATTTGCGTGTATCTGGGGGAAGGCGACCGTCCCAGTCAACTGGGGTGAATCGATAGTGGTGCCCATTTTCAAAAGAGTACTCGAAATGAGTGTAGCTACCACAGAGGTGTTAGTTTGACGCCTGTTTTGTCAAGGTTTCTGGCGTCATTGATTTTTCGTCGCCCAATTGTGGCAGGCGAATTCTTGACTCGTGAGAACCAAGCAGGTTTTCTACCGGGTAAGGGATGAGTTGACCACATCTTCACACTCCGTCAGGTGTTAGAGCAACGCCACATGAACAGACGGCCCACAATCCTGGTATACCTTGACTTCAAGGGTGCGTTCGATTCTGTTAATCGATCAGTTCTGTTAACTATACTTGCTCAACTGGGTATGCCTCAGAAGTTTGTAAACATAATGCGATACCTATATTCACATACTCTTGGTCAAGTGTGGGTTTATGGTGAGCTCTCAAATCTTCCCTGCAAGAAGTGGTGTCAGACAAGGATGTCCACTCTCCCCATTCTTGTTCAACTTCGTCATCGATTAAATAATGGGGCGAACACCGGATGGTTCTCAAAACCTCGGTGTCGAAATTGCTGCTGGCGAAAGACATGTCGACCCTATGTATGCAGATGACATCGCCCTCATCTTTGAAGACCATAGCGAAGCACAAACCCTGTTGAATAAACCGACCGCCATCATACTATCTTTTGGCATGCGCCTTGCAACTTCAAAGTGCAGAGTCCTGCTTCAGAACGTGCCACCTGTGAACATATCCTTTAAAATTCAAGGGGAACAACTGGAGAATGTGGAAAACTTTATATACCTCGGTAATTAATATTAGCTCTGACGGAAGTGTGTCTGATGATGCCAGTGCAAGTATCTTGAAGGCTCGAATCACGTTTGCAACTTTGCGTCACTTGCGGCGTCAAAAAGGCATATTAACGGATCATAAGGGTCGTGTATACCAGGCTACAGTAAGGTCTGTATTGTTGTACGGGTGCAAGACATCCTCTGCAGACAGATGATGTCAGGCGTCTCCAGGTTTCCGACCACCGATGCCTCAGAAGCGTGGCTTGTTTCGGATTGCGTCAGCGCGTCCGTAACGAGGGAATTAGAAAACATGTAATTGGTTGTGCTGCAGGCACCTCAACCCCAGAAAACATCCAGCACCATCGACTGCGACGGCTCGGTCATGTGCTGCGCATGCCGGAACACCGTCTTCCGAGAGGAGTGTTGTTCTCCGTGCCCCCTCCAGGATGACGAAAACCGCTAGATGGACAGCAAATGACCTGGCAGAAAGGCGTCCGAGAGATCACGAAGAGTTTGGGTGTTGTTGGTGTTGTGCGACTTCCAGGATGGGGTCCCCGCGAACCCACCTGTGCTTGGTTGGAGACGTTGCAAGAAATGGTGGCTAATCGATATCAGTGGCATCCGTGCTGTTATCTTCCTTCCAGATTGCCTGATTGAGCGGTTGGATGTGTAGGCACCTCATTATTCTTGACATAGGCCAGCACTGGGTCCCCTCCGTCGCCCACTCTTTTTCTCTTCTCTTCACTGTAGGGCTTTTATATACAACCCGATATATATATATATATAATGTATATTCCTAACTTGTGATTGGCATACCGTCTTGCATGATCATGCGTTCACAGTCAGGCAGGGGTATGATGGGGTGTTTGCGGGCAGTGGGGATTGCGCAAGAGGGGGACAATTTCATGAACAGTGGGAAGTATTCTAATAAATAATAACAATGTTTCTTTTGCAACGCGTAGGGAACAACAGGCATGATGTCCGATTAAATCAGTGACTAATTTCGGCGGACTTGAACTAAAAATGGAAAACCATTGCCGGCTGTGAATGACCTTAAGTGGTTGGGAAAATGGCCGGTGTCATAACGAGTAAAAGTGGGGTGGAGATGGGATTGTTCGAATTAGGAGAACACGACAAGTTTAGTCTGTTGCTGGGATGTCAGGTGAATGGGGTGGGTTGGATGGGGACACAGAGGTGGTTGAATTCGAACGCGTAGTCCAATAGGTTGGAATGAATGTCATAGTCGTTGGGGACAATGAAAGGTGTAGGCAAGATGGCAGGTTTGAGAGTAGGAATGGAACAGTTGCGGGTGTGCTATCAAACAGAACATGTTAGTGCCGTGCCACCATTGACCTGACATGCTTCAGTTTATCGACAGCCCCGTGACGGTCGTCACATTTGAGATGATTCGACTTGAGTATGCAGTTCAATGAGCCGCGGTATTCATTTCAGCCTGGTTGAGGAAACAAGTTGGAGGGAATCCGATATGGGATTGTAGGTTTTCTTGGTCCGTTCGGTCATCCTGGAGTTGTAGATCATTGA
>NW_008752439.1:1092-15053 GCF_000715545.1 Opisthorchis viverrini | reverse complement strand
ATATATATAATTAGACAAAAGTTATGGCTGTAAGGCAGTGAAGCACCCTTGGCAACACCGATGTTGATGTCTTTGATGATGATGATTTGTGGCAATACCGACTAGTCCATTTGTATACAGATATAGAAATTTGCCTGCGATCAAAATCGTTGGATTTGAATAGGAATTATTCCGTCGGATAATGGAAATTTGGTAAGTCAAATTATTTAAATGGGTGGCAAATTCGTTTGCGGGGTTGAAGAAGCACCGCAATATATAACATTTGTGCACCTATGTGGCCAACTTCGCAATAGCTTTCGTGCTTGTTCAACAGTAGTCTTTCTTCATGCATTTTCCTAAAATAACGTCCACCAGTATCATTGTGTGGACCTGAGGTTGAACAGAGCTCATTTCTGGTCGGGTCGCCTCCGATATATGACAGCTCTTCAGAGGTGAACTATCAACAACAGTCTATTTCGCAATTACGTTGAGTTGGCGCATATTACTGGTGCACCGACTTTCCCCCAGGAATAATAGAATGACCGCGTTACCTAATACTATTTCCTGGACTCTACGACGTTCAGAAGCTTTCGTTGTCGCATGCGTGGTTGTCACGATAGCTGAATTTGTCGATGGGTAATGAGTAAGCTTCATAAGAATTGCGAATGAGAGGGCGGAAAACCATTCGTCCATACTAGTTCCAGGCTCTTAAAGTTAAACATCACTCCACGTGCCCATGTTATTTTTTGGCCAGGTGAACCATAAATCATTGGTTGCGTCTTTCGAACAGACTCTGGCAGGGATCACAAATATTAGAGCAGAAAGAATCACATAATTTTTTAAATTTTCTGAAACTTGGACCGTCTAAAATGGTGTCCGGATTACCGGCAACGAAAAATTCCGGTAGCATTTTCAAGAACCATCATTTTTCTGGCACATCTGTATGACCACTAAGGAATGAATTTTATCACGAAACCGTACAGACCGATAAATCGCACTCCACATCAACGAAATAAATGAACACAATCTATCTGCTTTTTCAAAGTCATAACAGTGGCTATGTGCGCAAGACTCCATATTGGACGATCGCATGATCAATTAAACTACTTCGCAAATGGTAAAATATAAATAACTGTTTGTTTTCGTGATCGACACTTTACCCAAACGTTTTAGTTTACCAAATTTATTACCTTCCCGGGCAGCCTGCAGTGTACATCGAAGTATCCAACGGTGAATATGCACTCGCGTTTGACACTCAGACACGGGAACATCGGAAATGCCATCGCACCACACACATTTAAGTGTCTGCAGAGGCAGAGGAATGTCTACAGGCACTTGGATATGTGGGCATTCCATTAGTTTGTATTCTTATTTCCGTGCTCAGAATTTTTTTTAAAAATGGACAGCGCGTACAAAAACGTGTTTGGAGTTGAATAACCTGACCATCAGGGTTCTCTTAAAAATCGCACAGTTTGCCGAACTGGGAATTAATCCCCAATCAATCGGTAATATGCCTTTACAATTATTTCACATGCAACTCCATACATTTGTGCAATTGAATCGCAAAATTAATGATCAATATTTCTTTCGATATGTGACATCATCCGTCCACAAACATCCACTGACATGTTTCTACGACAAACCAAACACTTATCAGTTGGGAATATCCTAATTGTCAATGAGAACTTATCTACAAACCCTTTACTCAAACCCAGACGGGGGATTTAATTCAAAACCTGCAGGAATGAGATGTTGTTGTCTGTAATGCTCAACCTGTTAAGTGTCTTTTTGTAAGCACACACCGGGCAGGGTAGGTACAGTTGGGAAAAGTGCATAAGATTTAATTTTACATATTCGGAATGCGTGTAACTAGCTTAGGCATGCAGCTGCACAGGTTCTAGAATTAAGAGCCGTCATTTGAGAAGACGTTTCCGACTGTCGGCGCTTACCCAGAGGTAAACTGTAAACAACAGGGTATGTCGCAAGTTCCTTTTCTTGACACTCAATACAAGTGGAAAGTACCATAAAACAAACAAAGCCAATGATCAGCAATTCACATCCTTAAGATGAGTGTACCGGTATTTCATTAGGAAATGCAGAATGGGCGTATTTCGTAATAATGGTTACTGAAACCTACCACGCCCGGCTGTCCCGGTTGCTGCAGGCGTTGTTGTTGGGTCCGAACCCGAGACGCGAATGGCGAACGAGAACGGAAAAAATGCCATACCTATTATAAAATTAATGTAGCTTTCCTATGTTTTGAACGAGGAATATTGCGCGCCCAACGCCCATGTTACTTATAGGCTGAGTAAACAGCTAATGATATGTGGTGTATTTGGTAGAGCTAATAGGGCCGTCTTTTGGAAAAACTCTGATGTGTGGAGACATTAATAACATTGGGACGAAGAAATAAAAACAATTCAGCCGAGAATTTTTTCGTATTTTTCAAGTTGGACAATTTAGCAACCCGTCCATTGTATTTGCAACGAAATCTTTAGGTGAAAATTCAGTTTCCGATTTCCATTTCTACCATATGATTAGCAACGAATATGTAGACCGATAAGCGTTACTAAGGGACCAAATAACTCTCGGCAACATGTGAACGGGTAAAACGACACCGTCGTTTACGCCACTTACATACGTGAAAGTAATTATGCCAATGAGATTTATACTATGCATTTGGGCCAAAAGCCTTCGGCAGTCGTGACACACGTTTAAATGTTAAATGTCATTTTGCCCCACGATTACCAAGTATATATACAAGAAATATAACTACGACAAACAGCCTTGGCACAGACCGTCTATTTATATCAAGGATGCTTTTCAGCGGAGAGATAACTACAAAATGTATAGGAAACTAACTTGTGGTCTCAGAGACTGCATGATGGAATGCAAAAACGACATACAGCTTCTCATGTGTAAATTCACCCGAAGAAACTGATAAGATACGTTTAGCTGGCTCGCGCATCGTGAAATGACCGAGGTCGGTGTTGCTGGATGCATATTACGCTCAATCATTGTTTACAACCCATGATAGTTTCGCGTCATTGTTTCTCATTATCCACACAATGTTTCGCTGACCAGTTTGGTCACGATGGAAAAATCCCTTATAACTGCGGGCAGTATAAACGATAGATAGAGACCACAGGAAACGGGTGATAATCATTTGCCTGATAAAAAATCTTGGAAGTGGAACGTGAACGAAATCCGGTTGGGATTGCTAGCGAAGAATCCGGCGACCAAGCTCCTCTTTCGTTGACAAGTTGTTGTGTGTTTTTAGTAAAAATTATTCACAGTTACTTCAACGAATTTCCAAAAGTCAATCAGCAATTTAAATTTTGTAAATATCAATAGCTCGCTATTTTGAATGAACTTGGTCGTAAACGTTCATTTTGTGTTTTCCACCTGCGAATGAAACCGAGCGTGTTGGATGCTTTCGAAGAACAGTGGAAATGTATAGAAGAAATAGTTGACCGGAAAGAAAGTACTATCTGTAAGATTGCGTGCAACGCACTGCGGGAATGTAGTTCAGGTAGTCAGGGTCGGTTCACCGATGAACAACAGATAAGCCGATACGGTGTTCATTAACTGTTTCGCATAGGATACCGGATAACTGCAAACATGCTGTTAACCGATAAAATCCTGTTTCATGTTATCCACACAAAGTTTTGCTGACCACTTTGTTCACCATGGAAAAATTCTTTTTCACTGGGGGTAATATAAGCGACAGACAGAGCCTATATGAAAGACGTGATAATCATTTGCCTGATAATATATCTTGGAAACGGGCCGTGAACGAAATCCGGTTCGGATTCCTAGCGACAGATTCGGCGACAAAAATGCTCTTTTGTTGACAAGTCGATGTATGTTATTAGTGAAAACGTATTACTTTTTTTCAATGAATTTGCATAAGTCAATCGGGAATTTAGATTTG
The DNA here is from genome assembly GCF_000715545.1 of Opisthorchis viverrini. Classification (NCBI taxonomy): domain Eukaryota; kingdom Metazoa; phylum Platyhelminthes; class Trematoda; order Opisthorchiida; family Opisthorchiidae; genus Opisthorchis; species Opisthorchis viverrini. The sequence goes on along the minus strand of NW_008752439.1, from coordinate 11,140 downwards.
TGTAACTATCAATAGCTCGCTATTTTGATTATTGTTGTCGGGAACATTCACTTTGTGTTTCCTGCCTGTGAATGACACCGAGACTCTGGAAGCGTTTCGAATGTATACAATACGATGGTCAGCCGGAAAGAGAATGATATCTTTAAGTTTGCGTGCAACGCACAATGTGATATGGTTCAGGTTATCAGTGTTGGTTTGTTGATGAGAAGCCAACCGATTCTTTGGTTAATTAAACTGCTTTGCAAAGGATACCTGGTAGATGACATCAAAGTTGCGAAGTATCAAATTAAACATCCACCGAAGCATTTCTCACGTTACAGCAAATGTTCATAATGGAATGGAAAATGGAAACGAATAGAAATGACAACTTCACTGTAAATCCAGGACTACGCAAACTAGCACTATCGATTTAAATAGAGAAACTGCAAAGATGTTTTTGTTGGCTACAATGCTCAAGAAGGTAATTAAACTTTTATAAGCGCACACTGTTGGGGTAGGTATGAGCATGATAACCTACGATAAATGACTTAACCACGAGAGGGATGGCTGGCGCAGATTTCTTTAAAGGTATATAATATGTACTTATGAGGATTCAGCAGAACAGATTAGAGGATAGATGTTAATTTACCCACAAACCCCCGATAATGAAGGACATCCTGGTGCTTCGTATGTCACAAATAATTTGTTTTGGCGAACATTAATAACCTTACGTAATATAAGTTACCGCAACGTACTACGTCCTGATACCATGGATGCTGCAGGCATGGTTGTAACGTTAGCTAAATTTGTTGATGCTAAATGAAAAAGCTTTATACAAAATGCGACCCCGGAAAAGGTGGAACGTTGCTCCCTACTAATCCTGGGTTTTCCAGTTGAAATATTTACCCCGCGCAAATGTTGCTTCTAGGCCTGGTGAACCAATAATCACCGATGGCAGTGAATTTAATCTAGGCATCATTTGAAAGGATTCTGATTGGTGCCGTTGAAGATAAATATTTATTTTTATTTTTATTTATTTATTTATTTTTATTTTCCGAAACATAGCTAATGCAGAAGCAGGTCTACATTGTCGGCAGCGACTATTTTAGTTAGCATTTATAAGACCTATCTTTCTCCCAAGGAACACTTTTCATGCCCCTCAACAAATCAATTATCTCACGATAACATAGGGACGAAAAACGCACTTTACGTCAACAAAATAAATGAAGACAATTAGTGTCGTCTCCGCAGGAGCTGTTTTAGTGAAACTCCTTTCTGTTGTATGCCATTTTGCAGTAAAATAAAAGAACATAATCACATTGGTTGTTAAATATCGAGCAAACACCTATTGCAAACGCATTCTAGCGTGCAACGCACAACGGGAATATGGTTTAGGTAGTCAGCGTTGGTTCACCGATGGATAACATAAACTGATTCGTTGTTCATTTAACTGTTTCATTAAGGATAACGGATGAATGAAAATATGCTTTTAACCGATGATTTTTTTGGAACGTTTTGTTTTGCAAAATTCCTTTTCCTCCAGGCAAGCGCGCAGAATGCATCAAAGCATCAAAGTATGAAACTATGCACCCACTGAAACATTTTTACGTTGCATCAAGTGCTCGTTAGTTGCAAACATCCCAATGAAGATGACAAATACATAGTAAACTCATTACTACGCAAACCAGTACTATCGATTTAGAACCGGATGGATGTGTAGTTTTTGGGTATGATGCTCATGAGGGCAAGTAGCTTTTTGTAACCGCATACTGGCGGAGTAGGTGTAAGCATGACAACCTACGGTAAATGTGAAAACGGCGAGACGGGCGGTTTGCGCCATATTAGGATGAAGTGAACTCTTCTGGCAACGCACCTGAACAGATTGGAGGATAAATACTGTTTTACCTACAAGCCACAGGTAATGAGGGATTTTCCGGTGATTTGTGTGTCACAAATGGCGTACTTTGTTAATTGGCCATACGTCAGTGAAAATCATAATAGTAGTCTCGAACTTAAGAAACTATTTCCGATTTCCGACAGTACTTCAGAGGCGAACTATGAACAACAGAGTGTTTCGCAAGTACGTTTACTTGACTCACAAATGTAGATGAAAGAAACATATGAAAAAATCCGGGCCAATGACCAGTTAATCAGATCCCTAATGATGAGTGCACCAATATTCCACTAGGAATCGTATAATGAGGACCTTACGTAAAAATGTTTACTGAAACCTACCACGTCCAAAATTCTTGGTGGTTCCAGGTGAGTTTTTTGTCGGTGTCAGATGAGAAAACGTTATACAAATTGTGACAGCCGAGACTAGGAAATATTGCTTTATAATAATCTTAGATATTCAAAGTAAAATATTCCCCCCGCCCTCATGGTATTTGTAGGCCAGATGAACAGTAAATCACCGAGGACAAATTTGGCGCATTTCATATAGCTTGCTTTAGAACAAACGCCGACTGATGCCGACAAAGATAAAATGTTGAAATAAAACAAATGAACTTTTTCCATTTTCCAAAATTTTTTTAATCTGGGAACACGTCCGGATTTTCGGCAAAAATCATTTCAGTAGGCATTTATAAGCCCATTTCGTTTCCCAACACACCTTTTTATGCCATCGGAGAGAGATCAGTCATCTCACAATGACACACGGACGGAATAATTGGCAACGTACTTTACGGCAACGGATATTCTGAGGGTTCAGCGCCACTACACGGACTGTGTCCGTAAAACCACGCAGTTATGCGTAATTCGCACTGCAGCATGTAAGCATTTGTACATAGTCTGTTAAACTCAAAGCAAATAATTTTAGTAAACACATTTTAGCTCATGAGGATTTACTTATTTAGGAGCTGTTTATTGCAAGAGTAACAACAAAAATATTTCACCAACTAACTTGTCGTTTTAGTAGCTGCGTGTTTGATCAATGAGTGTATCATAATAATATGGTGGGTTGTTTTTACTTTTAAGTCCCTCGTATAAAAATGTAAATGTGGGTTTTTCTGGATCAGGTCAAAACGCCAGACTTACCTTGGAGTGTAACCTAAAAACAATATAGGCGAAATGCACAAACACAAATAACTGATCCATCAGACTTCGCAATCTGAGATCTATTCGCGGCTTCACTTATGATTCCCTAATCAGCACTCTCCGGCATAGTTATCGGCGCAGTCAGAGTGTTCCGGGGGATTTGTCAGAATGAAATATTTTTCTTTACGCCGGATGTAATAAACTGGTTTTCAGATAAAACTCAAGTTATACTGACCATCGTTTCCGGTTCGGTAGGCGACACGTGTACGCCATATGTTTTGCAATGTAGTGCAGTAGTAATAATAAGGTATCCCAATTTGCTCATAGGAGGTGCTGCTCAATATTCCGGAAAATTCAGATCTGTGTGGTAATCACATCTCAGGGCATTCAAGAAAATATTCCGTCCCATTGAAAAACATTGAAAATACAAGTTAGAAAAATTCTGAGAACGTAGTAAATTCCTGACGAACAGTATGGTAGAGATGAAGGGACAGCGCATGGCTTTCATCATGCGATTTAATGTTAAGGGTTTGGCGGCAAGCCTTACCTTCACTCAAACATTACATCACTTTTGTGCAATTATTTGAGCAGGAAATTGGACGCGTAATTTATTATCTATTTGCATGGAAATATTTGAGCGAAAAATTCTGTCAATAATAAGGCATAATTTTATCATCTAAGGGCTACAATAAAAGCACAACATGCAGACGCACGCACCCATTAATTTTGCGCTCAGCATTTACAGAATACATCGCACAAAATTAGATCCTAGGAATGACGGGAGAATACTTGTAAATAATTAGCATGCTAGCGCTTTCAACCTCTGAATCTTACATATAATTCATTGAACCGAATTACTTCCCACACCCCTGCTGTATTTGTGCAATTCTCCCTGCGTATGCAAATTATTGGATAGAATGTCAAACCGCGAAAATCGTAAGGCACACGCGACATTCACCTCAAAACATAGCGTTTCGGGACCGCACGGGATAACTATTTTTGTACCCCGCCGACACGTACAAGGCATAAATGCATTTCGCTGTCACAGGCTCTTAAGTGACCAAAATCAGAAGGGGCAATCAATGTGTGTGTCACAATTTTCCATTTTGCGGTACCCTGATTGCCATATCTGTTATTCATCAGCGTCAGCATCATTATCACCACTAAAATATACTGAAAAATATACGCGGAACATCAAGTTGCTCCTTACGATGCGTGTCGTCTTCTCACCTTTTAACTTTGTCTGAGTAAACATTTCGTTTAAATGTTCAGTTGAATAACCTCGGTTGCGTTTAATTTATGTGTGCCAATGGAATTTCCTGCAATTAAGAATCATTTCAAAACGTCGTTTTCAAAAAGACTTATGGGTGCATGTTGATAAACTTCTACATCAGCGATAACAATTGTGTACTAACCCGGTTCAAGGCACAATTGTGCTTTGGGCATACGTGCTTAAAAATGCATCGGCATATTTAGGGACCAACATTTAATTGAACTGAATTTAAAAATAATAAATTCCGTACACATAATTTGCTTCCCGGCCTTATTGTGGTTTCGACCCCTTACTTAATAACAAGTATTGAGTCCCTTGTCAATGGAAGGTAAGTAAAATACTGGCGCGAGCAACCTATTGTATTCTCTGATTCCACGGTGGAAGCGGAGCAATTAGCTCATGAAAATGTGGACGGTTCACTCAACATTTGCGCTTGTAACGTTAAGTGTGCCATTTTCATTTATGTTATAGCACCCCGATGTTCGGCTAGGCAAGCGTCCGGATTGTACCATCACCAAAGCTTTACTTGCGATTAGTCTTGAACGAAAATGACGGTTTTTACTTAGAAATGCATTCCTTTCCGTTTTTTATAAATTCATGAACTCGCAAGCAAAGATGAAAGCAAATGCGCAGTAGTTCGTTTCATCTGAAACTGCTTTAGTGATTGTAATGATTTTGACGGAATCCTAGTTTCGCCGACGAGGTTGAGTCTTCTTCTAAAGGTTCTTAATTAGGTTGCAGGTTACACTATTTCTATCTTAGCCATTTTCAGCAGAAAACTGAATTTCACGCGCTTTTTGCGTTTTCGGTTAACGGTTTTAAAAGTGTCCCAAAGTGTTGTGTTGTCAAAGAACGGCGTACGAGGATAATCGCCATATTGATTTATATTCATTAGGGTATAGTCAAGATAACAGTCGTTGAAACAATAATGTGAATAATGTGTGGTTCCAGGCGCTTTATGACATACAGTCCGAGATTTTCATAATGTCATTGTCAAAGCGCAAAACAGCTGAGGGCTATTTTGGGTGTCCAGCTATGCTTAGAAGAAAGTCTATCCCAAAATAAAATGCACTATTTGATGAAGGTAGAATGATGCATAGCCTACCACTGCTGAACATCGAGAAGAGAAGGCGGTTTTTCGGGTTATGTGGAACATGTCAGATTTAAGCAAAAACAGACAGACACTCCGAAAACCTGGCAGAATTAAAGAAAAGCCAGAATGAAACTGAAAAATCCCATAAGGTATGATGTGGGAGCGTATTAATTGGGAAAATAACGAAACACGTGAGCATTACGAAATTAAAACGAAATTCGAAATGATTTGCATTGTTCACGTGCTCATTGACAGTCCATTTGTCTACCAAGCTCGAGAGAACCACTTGTTATGTTGACGAATTAGAGAAGTTCGCACCGCAGATAAAAGTTTGCTCAAACATCTGAAATGAATTGATAATATATACAACCTGGTGTCGCCATTTATGTGTGATCTACAGAGTTACTTGGAAGTATTTATCAGGCATAAACCACGGTGCCTAGCGTAAAATTTAAAGGTACCTAATTATTTCGCAATTCAAAGAAGGTGAGTTTCATCCAAATTATTCAACTGCTAGAGGGGTGTTGAGTAAAAATGGTGAACAACTTTCCGAGATGCTATCGGGAAAGTTTTATCAGTTTGTTCGTATATGCAATTATCCAAAAAAATATCAAAATTACGTGGATTAGTTGAGAATATGGAGATTATATTTAAGCATTTGCCGTACGCCTTCATATAACAGTGCCAAGTTCTTGCTTTAGTTATATACCTTGTTTCCGGGCAGCTTCTGTTTTCGATTCGCAAGGGCTGAACTGTGACCAATTGCTACACACCAGCTTGTTGTGATCACTTCCATACAACCGCGCGCTACTTGAGTTGAGTTCCACGAAATAACTTTAACCAGCACTGGGAAAGTTAATCTGAATAACAAATGAAGCACATAAAGCAGTGCTCCTTTTTGTTACTGTCCGAATTTTCTATCTTGAAAACTGGTTACGCTTAGCTTATAAGGGATATCCAAAATCGCATTTGAGTGAATTTTGTGCGCGCTAAGATAACAAGCAGTTTCCCAGTTTAAGCGACCTATGTATTTTGTAACGAAAATTTATTTCAATTTCTAAATAGGCTGAAATATATTAACTGCGACATTCCTTTCATTCTCAAAACTGGAATACTCTGCATCATGTTAGCTATCAGCTTAAACGAGTTTTCATTCTAGATACCGAGGAGGAAGTATCTGAATTATTTTGAAACCCGGAGGCTCGTTGAACCTGTTACCCACAAATTTCGTCCGGAGCAGTTTCCTCGGAAATTATGACTGATACAGTGACCTGTATTACTTTAAAGGAAAAGATGCTATAAAAACAAAATTCAACAATTGTTGAAAAGCCTATCTTAGTGCATCAGAAAGCTCGGCGAAACGTTATTTAAAAATTACATCCGGCTGAAGTCTTTGTTGTATTTATGTACATCCCCCTTTAGTGTATATCCCGGCTTTCGCTTGTGCGCCTATGTATGGCATGATTACAACTCATCAGCCGTTGGATTGATTTGTGGGTAATGCGCATAATGCCACACAGGTGTGTGACGGCGTATTTGGGTACATGCAACTGCTTGGAAAACGGAGAGTCACATTCAGAATCTTACGTGTGCTTCCGCAATTTTTACCTTTGTCAGTATGACGGTAAATATAATATGATTCATTTTGCAAGATATGGGAAAATGATGTATAATAGCTCTACATTAGAGATAGCGCTAAACGGTCATGTAAGACAGTTCCGCTATATAGAACGAAAACATACCGTCAGTGAAAGAGCGAACACGAAGGTAGACGACAGTATTGCGCTTACGCTTATTCTGCCACAGACCAAAACTCCCCATAATGTTCTGATTGCATAAGAGCAATACGATTTCTGGAATTCTAGCAACAATTTAAGGCCGTGAAAACTAAATTGCAACACAACTTTACATGCAAATAATAAAATGATCCAAAAAGGATAATATCAATGGCACAGAAAATTTCAATCGAACAACTTGGTCGGCGTAAGGCTCGGGTAGATTCCACATGAAATTAAGTAGTTACAAGTCTCATCAGTTCGCATTTGTCCCATGCATGTTCACAGCAAACCACCACTTACCGTTCTTCAACCACGTTATCACGTGTACAGTGTGAGTGATAAAATTCACATTATTATGATCGCAGATCCGGTTTGCATTACACACCGTTTCTAAAAATATTCGCGAGTTCTGATAAGCAAGACGTTTTAAGTACATCGCGGGAAACTTGAAATAATACACCACTCTCATTTTTTACTCTACAGGTGAGCACATACAACCAAACACTTAGCTGTTCCAAAAAATTCCAAGAAATATCCATATAAATGAATTCAAAAAGCTCCCTCATATCACCAGTTTTAACATTACCGGAACATTTACGTGTGAGTGTCGCATCATCCGATCCAAAAGTTGACCCTAACCGTGTACTGTAAAAATTATGGTTGCGTTATTCCAAACGTTGCACGCTGAAAGAATGTCTCCGGGAGCACAGAAGGATGCAACTGATGTAATGAATGTGCCGTTTATTTGGAAGAGCCGAAAGACGACTTTTGAAGTGTATGTTGTATGAAAACACTATACTGGCTCATTTACGCGTCCAAAGTTTCATTGTGTTCATTGTAAAACACCGGCCTTAATCTTAGCCGCCTACAGTGATTTAGGCAGTTGTTAATACTTCGCCGCCGCGAGCGTCTGTTCATTGTTCCAGTTTATTTGTCTAAACTGTAGAAAGGCATTGAAGCAAACAATGTTTTGTACATCATTGTTCATCCGGTTGAAATGTCTGGGGCATGGCATCAAGTACTTATATTTGTAATGTGTCGCGACATTCTTTTGTCATGCATCTCGTATTTGCTTCCCTTATAGAAGCAAAGAGCAACGTTGATGCTTGTTAACCAATTTCCTGGTTACGCAGTCAGTAATTTTGATTATCCCACTAGTTGGGTAGAAAGGTAGCATCAGTACGTGCTTAACGAGTTTGCATGAAAAAGAGACAAACATAAAACTGGTGCTGCTTCCACCGGTGATTGATTCTTTGCCCTACTCAGCAAATACTCTTTATACGCGTTGAAATTTAAATGCATTATACTTGTTTTTTAAGGAAGGGTTTGGATTTTTCATGAGAATGGATAAATAATGGCTCCATTTTTCAAGAATGCACAACAGATGGCACACTTTATTTCACATATTGATCTTTCAAAATCTAGTCGCTATTAAAGAAACCAGTTACTTCTTGGTTTGTTAGATTACGGTGCATATTTAATAATTTTTCTACATTCACTCAAAGAGAACATATGACATTAGACAACAGCACTGCTAAGTATTTGCTAAACATAATTTAACTAGGCAATTGTTTTGGAGTTACCAGTAAACTTCTTGTATAATACAGTATAATTTTCCTCATGCTTCGCATACTTTGAAAGCTAATTTATGTTTGGTTTCTGGTACGAGTGCTTCACGGATTCACGGATTGATACACAGGATTGAGGCTATTGCCCAACTTTCCCGGGTCGCTTTTGTTCTTGCCGGTCAGTGGCTATCGTTCACCTGAAAAGCACAGGTGAAAAAAGGGTGTAACACTGCTCTTTATGTTCCCCGAGCGGGGCAGTATGCCTGCCAGCGCAAAGATTCACATTAATAAACGCCAAGTAGTGCTTTGAACTTGGTTGTAGAAGGAGCGCGGACAACCGTAGGAGGAAGGGCATTCCACGAAGCTACTAACTCAATGGAGTAAAAAATCGTTTGATGAATGTCTGCTGCCTGAGCTTGAAAATATTCTTACTATGTCCCCGCCGTGTGTTTGCTGGACCAACGTTGAAAAACCCGTTTGCCAAGCTTTAATCCAACAGGGCATAAATAAGTATTGGGTCCCCTGGGAGACGACGGTGCTCCAGTGAAACGAGATCAAAAATCGCAGACGCGTTTTGTAGTCAACAGATTTGAGGCCGGCAACCATTCTCGGGGCGGATCTCTAGAAAAGCTCAATGACGGTGACGTCTTTCTGACTAAACAACTTGGTTGACGTATTCCAAGAGCGGTCTGACTTAGGCTCCATTTGGCGTTTGGAAGGTCACTCGAGTGATATGGGAGAAGGTGCTTCGGATCATCCGTAAAATGCGCCGATTTCTCATGGTGCAGCGAGAAGGACAAGTTTGAGGACTCCCAGATGCCGAAACCCTTTTGGGCATCTATCCTCATGCGGTTTTCCGGTCCTATCACCATGCATAACGAAGACATTCGCTGAATCCCCTCCAAAGCACACATGGACTCATTTTCGTCCTTCAGAGGAGGCTGCTAGGCAAACGACACTGCTTGGCAGCGTCTTAATCCATTTGGAGGGCACTGGCATTGTAACTTATGGATTTCATGTCTTCCGAAAAAGTAGACATGGGCTTGCAAGAGCATCTGAGAGGGCGTTGACGTCGATGTGAAGCAGCACTAGCGATGATCTGTCTGATAAGAGCGCCTTGATCCAGCAAAGGATTTCCCCTTGAAACCCGTAAGACATCGGTTTTGTGAATCAGCGGGACGTGTGTGACTATATCAAGATGCTTTGAAAAATATGGCATCCGATATGAGACCCTCGTCTTCCGCTTGGGTTAGGCTGTCCATATACACGTGTTGAGTTGGAGATATCAGGTTGCTGGAAGTAAGGTGAACTAGGATAGCTC
>NW_008752439.1:0-1000 GCF_000715545.1 Opisthorchis viverrini | reverse complement strand
GCCAGGCGATAGTCGGTCACTAGTTTTGTAGATTGGCGTGACAATCGCTTCCTCCCAAGCCAAGGGCAGGTTGCTTTCGTCAAGCGACTGATGAAACACCAGGTTTAAATAACTTTACAGTGTGGAGGACGTTTTCTTCAGGATCATTGGATAGACCTTGTCGAAGCCCAACGAATGGGTTGATCTTGTGCAAGGGTTGACGAATATCTTTAATTATGAAGGCCAAGTCAGTTGGGGGCTGCTTGTCAGCACGCTTTGACAAGAGCGGATGTGACGAGGACGCTGGCGATGGAGATTGACACACAGTGTTCTCTGAAAACTCCAGAAACCATTGCTGGGTCACTCGTAGTTTCTCCGCTCCTGTCTCTCATGGGGAACGCGGATGGCTTGCTTCTGCGGCGATGTATCTAGTATTTGAACAGTACAAATTTGTACTTTCGAGCGAGGTCCAGAATGGTGGCTTTTTTTCCTATGGTCCATTGGCGTACTTCTGATTTACAGCGGTTCCGCCTTTTACGAAATACCAGCTAATCTTCTGCATCCCATGTAGTCAGTATTTTGAAAAGACCTGGGACCTTTTTCCCATAAGTCGCCGAATTCTTTTTGTTATCCTGCGTTTCGTCCGAGGGCGTGCTGGTATTTTTGTGTAATCAACTCTGTCAAACAAAACAATTCAGTTGGTGACTGAATATTATCGCAATCATTGTGAAAGCTTCTTCTCCCGTTATCCCCTCGAAAAACGTACAAAATTCAGAGGATTCCACCTTGAGCTGATGGAGTTTTGGAAGCACGCCTGTTTTGTATTTCTGTGGAGTTGGAATCCTGGCATAGACATTGGTAGTACGCTGCTGATTGATTTTAATAATATTAATAAAATTAGAAATGTATTCAACCACTTAGCTCTCCTTGATGTGGGCTCACCCGAATGATTGTATTATAGGTACACGGTGCAAGTAGAATGCACGTTTTGTTGTGCTTAAAATGGGTAAAGATACTCACT
>NW_008752438.1:24312-50519 GCF_000715545.1 Opisthorchis viverrini | reverse complement strand
CTCAACCGTGTTCTTCGCCGGCTTGCAGTCGTTGGATCGGAGCCAAATTACGATCACATGTATTTTTCTTTTCCGTTTGAGAATGCCTGTAGACGCCAATCGCAGGCCAGTTGGAGTAGATAACGGCTAAACCGTGCATTTGACGCGGGTTCTTCCGAAAACGCGAACTCGGAAAGACGAGCGGATGGGATGAGATCAGTAAATCCTAGTGAGCTAATGAGTCATCTGATAGTAAAAAGTTCATTAACAGAGAGACAATAACCAGACGTATAACACAGTTAGGGTATAGACTACAAGTGATTAAATGTGATAGGATGGGGTAGAATTGTACTTAATCGTCCAGCGATCAAGCATGGGCATGGTTCGTTAGAATGTACTATTGCAGTACGAGAGATCCAGAGTAAACCAGCATAAGCATGCGGAAGAGTAGCTTGGTAAGGGAAAACAAACTCTAGGACTGACGGGAGTAGAACTTCCAAGATGTTGAACTAGAATATCTGGAAGTTATTACTTCATATAATGATTATAATAATGTTTATTCCCAGCTTGATTGTGGCAGACTGTTCAGCATGGTCATAATGTTACAGTTAATAATAAAAACATGACTGGCGGGGATTCTGTGCACAAAATGGTAGGAAAATTGACATCATCTTAGGGGCGGGTAGTATTCGATGTGGGCGCGGCCGCCACTAAACCGACACGGGCAGGGAAGCACAGTTACCCTGCGTTTTTAGAGAAAATAACGGGCAAGATCGGATCTTTAGGATTTGAAGGTGGCGGGCAAAATACAAAGCATAGGAGGGCAAAACGAGAGGCTTCCTGCCTGACGCGTGACAAAAAATGTGTAACGGTGAAAATGGGGAACCGGAACATCCGGTCTGGTGGAGCGGCAGATTTGGCGCCATCCAACCGGTCACGTTGAACTGAAAATTAAAACCACCGTTAAGGCCTCGAGGCCTTGGACTTTTGGGCTCATGGCCAGAATCACAGAAGGTGTAAGTGAGGATGATGAAGCTGAGGGACTAGCAGAGCGGATAAGTGGTAACAGGAATCTCAGAAACATGGTGCGCTGCGAAACATTAGAGACCCCTCCCGGTGTCGCTGTTGTGGAGTCAAGCAAAATAGTTCCTGGGAAAAGTGAGTTGATGGCAACACATGAGCTGGAGCACGAACTTTGTGGAAAGTTATTGAATTTTGCGGAGAGCACAGACAAAGAAACGGTTAGATCCAAACGAAACTTTCAGCAGATTGGAATGAAGATGTCATGGAGGCAGCTAGGGTCATTTGGGGAGCTTGTTTGTACTTGTTGCCAACGGAACGGGCTGGCGAGAGGTTAGGGTCAAGCGGAGGAAGGAAATGGTTGTGGGTGTGCTATCAAACTGGGCATGGCAGTGCCGCGCCGTCACTGGCCTGGCATACTTCTGTTTTTGGACAGCTCTGTAAAGGACGTCACCTTTAAGGTCAGCGGGCTGGGATGTGTGATTCTATGAAGAGCGGGATCCTCTTCAGGCTGGTCGAGGGTACAAGGTTGAACGAAGTCGTAAAGGATCGCAGGTATTTTGGTCCATTTGGAGATGCTGTGAATGTAGATCATAGGCCAGATGGAGTGGATAACCAACCAGATCGTCTAAATCGGGAACTGCCGAATTTCAAAGCTTGCGAAGAATATTTGGTGGGATGAGATTAGTAACGCATGGTGGGTTCTAGGAAACGTCAAATGGGTTAATGTGCATTACGTACACAGAAGAAAAACCTTGACTTCCACCGCGATTAGCATTGATAAAAAGTGATTATATGGGATAGGATATGGATGTATTTGTACTTAGTAGACTAGCGACCAAGGGTTTGGTTCGCAAACATACCATATTAAAGTACAAGGGATCTTGTGCAAGCCGATAGAGGCACACAGAGTGTTAGTGTGGCTAAGGTTGACGGGGCTGATGAGAATGAACTTCCGAGATGATGGACTGGTTGTGGCATTTATTACGTGGGCTGAACAGCACAGGAGAGTACGTGTAAGAGAAATAGATATCAGTCCCCGAAGTAATGCTATCAGCCTCAAGTTAACAAGTGGTGCATGGCAAATAAAAAGCCTTTGACCACTACTCTTACGTGCTGATAGCGGAAGGTTTGTAACCTGTGTATACATATATTTCTCATAGTATATGTTCACTCCCGGGAGAAGTAAACAGGTGCGTGCGTTTTGCTTGGTTGGCTAAGTTGGCTTTGGTGCGGTGAAACCACAGTTATGGCAAGGGCAGCTACAGCTACGCACTTCGATAAAATCCGTTGGCACCGCAAATCTCCAGGCTACTCTGACTGTTTTTTTTCAAGAACGTCTTTTTGAACAGGCGGGAGGCCGTTTTTTCTTTTTTCATTTATCTCATCGTCTGAAGCTTTAGCTTTTCCAATTAAATGACAAACGGGACCAGTCCAACCCAGAAGCTACGAACAGAAAACACCAGTACTCTTTTATTGATTTCGTGAATTAAAGGCCATGCTCAGAGCCACCGGCGATGGGCGAAGCACCCGTGCTACTGAAGGGGTGGTATACGAACGCACCATGGTGCATCGCAGCAGGACGACCCTTACTGCAGAACGTGCCGACCAAATTACGAGTTTTTCATCTCCTCGTGAATGTTACCAGATGTGCGATGTGGCATGCCACCAAGCAGTTATAATTGTGGCGTGTGCATTAATAAAGAAATCCAACTGCTCCGGTTGGGAGAAAGCCAGGCCAGTTAAACAGCTAATTGGTTTGAACAAGCAAACGATTAACAGCCGCCGATGAATGCAGGTCGCGGAGGCAAATGATGCGGCAGCTACCATTGGAACAACCGGACAGAGCGGAGTTGGTCAGAGCGTATGAACTGCGGCTAAACGATGATGGAGCTTGAGTTATCGAGCCAAACACTGGCGTACCACAATGTATTGTACGCGTGCTGAATGGGTCGCGAGGGGTGTACCCCACATAATCCTCAGGCATGAGGGAATCTGACTTTTGCTTGTTTTTTTGTTGGTTATGGTCATGCAGGATGGGGCACCACTTATTTACCGGAGCTGATAGAGTGGTCTGGGGTAGAAAGCCGGCCAGGAGGAACATGGTGTGAGTTGCTTCAGGAAAGTCAAACGGGTGGTGAGATATGGTAAGGGGATGGATTATTTTTTAGATGTTGTTTTCATTCTATTTTCGTCCACTCACTATGCCTTCGCCTAAGGCAGTATAGCCTGTAGGCGTTTAACAAAGTAGATCATGGTATAGTTCAGTATTTAGTGGGGCGCCCGCGGCCTCACAGAGAATTTGTCTACAGACTGTAAAAATTTATGTTGATGTGTAATATTTCGGAACCGATCGATAAGACTTCTAGATGTGGAAGAAGTAAACTAGAAAATTTAGTGTCGTGGGTTTGTGCGCGCTTGAGGGCACCTAGAAGGCTGCTGATTTACGGAATTGATAGCGTGTATATGACTTTACGTTTGACCTAGCCTCTGCTATAAAAGCGTCTTTGGTCAACAGACGGTGCAAGAGAGTTAAGTGCAGCTTTAACCAGCTGAGCCATGGTGGCTCAAGGTATACGATTATACAGCGAGAGCGCTAGGATAGAGGGCCAATCTGCGGGACTAGCTTTTTGGTGAATGATCGTTGGACGTCCTCGAGTGCCAGTCTTTGGGAATAAAAAGGAGAGAAAGTGGGACATAGTTCTACGATTGGTCGCACGCACAGCTTGAAAATAGCGACTTTTGTTCCTTGAAGTTGGAAGGAGCATAATATAAGAAAGATTTTACGCGCTCGGGCAACCTAAAAGTTGACTTGATGAGAAAAAGAAAGGTCAAGAGTATCTGAGACCAAGATCTTTGATCCCGGTGGAATAAGTGACGGGGTTCTCATCGATTTTTAACGCTCCAGTTGGGACGAGGCAGCGACAGGAATTTATGTGGTACTTCGAAGAAGGGAAGCTTGGGCTATAGGCATTTGACTGGCGAGTCAGGCAGTCTCATTCTCGTTGAATCCGGTGAAAGGCAAGATTTTTTCTGAGGGGGGTGTGTAAGCGGTGTTTATATCGTCCGCAAAAACAAAGAGTTTACCATGGGATACTGGGTCGAAGTCACTGACCTACAGTAGGAAGTGAATGGAATCGAGGACGCTTCTTGAAAGACTCCACTAGTGATCGGTAGTGGAGGCTTGTCACCGATTTGTGTTATCTGCGGCCTATCAGGTAGATAAGAGGTGAACCACTGAAGTAACGATCTAGTGATGCCAACAGATTCAAGCTTCTCCTCCAGGAAGGCATGAGCGGTCTGGTCTGGATATTCAAATGGATTATTAGTAAATTGTCCGGCATCATAGGCTGCAGTGACGGTGTCATAAAAGTGAAGCTGAAAGCCGTTAACTGATCTCTGAGATAGGGATTCGTACTATTGCTCATCTGTGGCATTTGTAGCTAGTAGGAAACCGAGTAGCGGGCCTTTGACCAGACGTTCAACGGGTCGCATTAAAAGAGGGTTATGATGAATCTCTCTGTAGTTGAAAGTAGTTTGCCTGGATCTGGATTTGAAATGGGGGCGAGCAACACATCGTTTTTACTGGGAGGAGACAGTTCCAGAGTTGACTGAGTGATTAAAATGTTAAAGACAGTCAACGGGTCGCATTAAAAGAGGGTTATGATGAATCTCTCTGTAGTTGAAAGTAGTTTGCCTGGATCTGGATTTGAAATGGGGGCGAGCAACACATCGTTTTTACTGGGAGGAGACAGTTCCAGAGTTGACTGAGTGATTAAAATGATTAAAGACAGGTGTTTTCATATATTGACCACCATGTCTCAGGACGCGTGATGGCATGCCGCCGCCCCCCGTCAAGGCGGAGACTTTGAGGGTTTGAAGGAGGGCCGATGCATCAGTTGGGGAGATATTGACGTTGCTAAAAGACGAACGGGTATTATGTTGTGAAGATGTGAAAAGTGTGACAGATTTTGGAATTGGGCTTGACAGGGAGAAGTAGCGGCTGGCAAAGTAACCGTTCAAGTGGTCGGCTATATTGGCAGGTGTAGTGATAAATGTACCGTCGGCGGAACGCAGACAAGTAACCGAGCGACTGTTCAGGGTACAGCAAACACGAAATAGGTGGCCGATTATTTTACAACAGGACGGGTCCCCGAGAGTGGTGATCTCTTCATGGCATTCAAAGGATGCCCATAAGGAACCTTGATCGTTTGAGAGCTTGCTGGTGGAGAGTGACAAAGGGAAATCTAGAGATTTCTGATAATCTCTGCCTATTAAGTGTATTTTATTGTCCAAAGTTTTCAATAACTTGTAACGCCAAGAGATGCCTGGGTAAAAACTCCTAATTGGAGAAGCAAGGCAGAGAGAGTTCAATGGGTTTCGCTAGGGGATACCACAGATGCCTTGTATGTTTGTCGAGAGAAAGAAGTCCTTCCAATCTAGGGAGGCCGGCAAGAATGAAAAAGCCGGCAAAATATCCGGAGTCACGAAGTAAAAGAGGGAAGAAATCGAGGAAACATGATTGCTCTATCTGACTGCGTTGCACGAAAGACGCGGTGATCGCTACCTGGGAAGCATAGACCTACTGCAGTCGTAGCCAGCCGACCGTTAGATGAAAATATTAGGTCCGAGGTATGTTGGCCACGAGTGGGACTGCTTACAAGTTGCATTATGTTGGGTAAGTAGCGAGGCGTAGCGGGTAGGTTCCAAAACGGGAGAACGGAAAATGTTCGGTAGGCTGAAGTCACCCAGCACGAGTTTAGACGGATGAAGTATGGCAAGTGCAGTGGAAATGATGCGGACAAGTCACCTATAGAAGCGGGGAGCGAGCCGGTTGTAGATAGTTACAACCTACTAGTACATGTCGTTTGGTTCGTTCCATGGAGATACAGATGTCTTCTGGAATGCCTTCTAGGCTAAAAATCATCAATGTGGGTTGTGGAAAGTTCCGATTTGGAATAAACGGCACAGCCTCCACCAGCTGAGTTCTTTCTGTCAGAGCGGTGGATAAGATAGCGAGAGATCGAGACAGCCATGTCTAGAGTTTCAACTGAGAGCTATCTTTTGGTCACCCAAATCAGACTTGGTTGCGCAACGGCGATAATGGCGCGGAGAGTACGGACTTTTGGTAACAGGGAGTGGGCGTTAAAAAGCGTCATTGATAAGTTCATTGGTGAACAAACCACACTAAACAGGAACTCAGTAACTTCGTTTACGGTGGATTTTGGCACTGGACGGTAGAGGGGTGAGTAGTGTGTGAATGGGATTTGAATCCCCGGCAGAAGGTAGAGTATAGGTTTCATTGTGCAGTTGAAGGCACTTGGAGGTTCGAAAAGGTTTCGGGAAACGAAGTTATTCGCATTGGCAGGTGTGGACAGCGATATGTTGCAGAAAGAGGCGGTGGTTGCGGTGGATGTGTGCTATCCGAAAACGGTCTACAATTGGGACGGAAGTGGGTGAGCAGGACAGTCGAGACACATAGGGGTCTGAGTTGGTCACCGGTAGTTGCAGATTTGAGGTTGCTCCAAGCTCTTGGTACGCGTGGTTTGATGCACTTGTCATGTAATTGGGGGGCGGTCGGAGCAAAGTCCATTTATATTGTGAAGAGCAAGGGATAGACTCTCGTGGGTGTAGTTGAGGGTGTCTTACGCATCTCGGCCTTGACAATAGACATTTGAATATGAGGGCGCATTTTCGTGGAGCCGAAACTCAGAAAACAGCAGGTCAAAGGGCCTTTGATGAGGACGACTGCTATTAACAACTGGTGTAGTCATTGCTCTGGTTGGAAAACGTACAGCATCAGCCGTTTCAACACCAGCAGAGAGTCCTACTGGGCTGATGGGGCATTTGCATTTTTCACGGATGGTGAAGCAGAAAACCCGATTGTAGGAGTGATGGAGGACTGAGGGCTACGAAGCTATTTTGATATGGCTTCAGTGCTTGGAGTGACCACAGAACACAGAGTTTAATGGTACCTTCGGAGAGTCAGAGCAACCACTGGTGATTGATAGGGTAAGAGGTTCAGGTTACTATTTGGTGAGCTGTCTTTGTATTTGAGCACGGGCAGCTCTGATTTTTACGGTTTGGAATTTTTTGGTAGAAGAGCCTATAATGTTATCATGCGCATGACATCCCGTTTCATTCTGGAATTGCATTATTAATGGGTAGCGCATGGATGTTTTCGGCTTTTGAAACCGCCGAGGTGTGCACATGGCATCCAGTATGCCACATGCAGTCAGGATAGAAGATTTGGTGTGCTCAAGCGGAATTCGATCAGGTGCGTCGAGTATTAGGACCTTATGTCGGCATTCGATGCGCCAACAAATCGCTGATGCAATGTTGTCAAGGGGAACAAACGCTTTGTTTAGGCTGGTGGGATCGCATGTTTCATTAGGATTTATCAGGCATGCAATCAACTGTATGGTTCCAGGGAGGACATTTCATTTCCATACAGTGTGGGTGAGTTCCGAGTTTTTCCAGGCCTTTCAGGATGTGAGATTCCATCGAAGAAGGGAAGAAGGCCTCCAGAAGGTAGAGTATAGGTTTCATTGTGCAGTTGAAGGCACTTGGAGGTTCGAAAAGGTTTCGGGAAACGAAGTTATTCGCATTGGCAGGTGTGGACAGCGATATGTTGCAGAAAGAGGCGGTGGTTGCGGTGGATGTGTGCTATCCGAAAACGGTCTACAATTGGGACGGAAGTGGGTGAGCAGGACAGTCGAGACACATAGGGGTCTGAGTTGGTCACCGGTAGTTGCAGATTTGAGGTTGCTCCAAGCTCTTGGTACGCGTGGTTTGATGCACTTGTCATGTAATTGGGGGGCGGTCGGAGCAAAGTCCATTTATATTGTGAAGAGCAAGGGATAGACTCTCGTGGGTGTAGTTGAGGGTGTCTTACGCATCTCGGCCTTGACAATAGACATTTGAATATGAGGGCGCATTTTCGTGGAGCCGAAACTCAGAAAACAGCAGGTCAAAGGGCCTTTGATGAGGACGACTGCTATTAACAACTGGTGTAGTCATTGCTCTGGTTGGAAAACGTACAGCATCAGCCGTTTCAACACCAGCAGAGAGTCCTACTGGGCTGATGGGGCATTTGCATTTTTCACGGATGGTGAAGCAGAAAACCCGATTGTAGGAGTGATGGAGGACTGAGGGCTACGAAGCTATTTTGATATGGCTTCAGTGCTTGGAGTGACCACAGAACACAGAGTTTAATGGTACCTTCGGAGAGTCAGAGCAACCACTGGTGATTGATAGGGTAAGAGGTTCAGGTTACTATTTGGTGAGCTGTCTTTGTATTTGAGCACGGGCAGCTCTGATTTTTACGGTTTGGAATTTTTTGGTAGAAGAGCCTATAATGTTATCATGCGCATGACATCCCGTTTCATTCTGGAATTGCATTATTAATGGGTAGCGCATGGATGTTTTCGGCTTTTGAAACCGCCGAGGTGTGCACATGGCATCCAGTATGCCACATGCAGTCAGGATAGAAGATTTGGTGTGCTCAAGCGGAATTCGATCAGGTGCGTCGAGTATTAGGACCTTATGTCGGCATTCGATGCGCCAACAAATCGCTGATGCAATGTTGTCAAGGGGAACAAACGCTTTGTTTAGGCTGGTGGGATCGCATGTTTCATTAGGATTTATCAGGCATGCAATCAACTGTATGGTTCCAGGGAGGACATTTCATTTCCATACAGTGTGGGTGAGTTCCGAGTTTTTCCAGGCCTTTCAGGATGTGAGATTCCATCGAAGAAGGGAAGAAGGCCTCTGCTGCGGAGTTGTTTATTAGAAAATACCAATTGAACAGTTACAGACTACTGGAAAGTAGAGCGAAACTCTCGTATGCATCCTGTCTACAAAACAGAATATCCATTTTCTTTTTAAATGCGTCTTCCTGAACGTTCCTGGATATTCACTGAATGTCACTCAGTTGCAAGCAAATGCTACAGAAAGACTCCACAAACTCCGTAATAGACAAGAAACGCAAAGCGGATTTACGACAAAACATATTGCTCGCATGTCTCCATCATCAGTAATATCGCCGTTACATACATCCACCCTTTAAAGGTCGTTCGCATGCCATAGATTTTCATTTACATCCGTCAGGTCGGCTTCGGCAGCGAGTCTACTCAGCTACACTTCGGGTGTATCATACCACATTTGAAACCACGTCCCGTTTACTCTTTTCTATCCCCGACCACCTCGAATTGTACAGATGCTCCCTCGGTGTCAGTAACGACCAATGGCCCTTGTCATCAACTGCCCAGCTTACGCGACCCCATTACAATCCTTCCAGGATTCTGATGGTCATTCCACTTGACCTTCGCGCCTACGGGGAATGTTTTTGCCCTGCTACTTGCCGCTTTCTGCCTGGTTCTTTCCTGAACGGCGGTCAAGATTTCTCAAGCCCCCGTTCTTTCTTATTCTGGCGCCTCTGGAGACTGACGTGCTGCCGGCCACGACCCAGTTTCCTGACCGATTGTAGGGTGCGGATGTCGACAGTACATCAGCATAAACGGGGCTTGCCTGTGGTTTAATGTATGGAGGCACGATAAGCTAGCAACACCATTGGCAAGTGCGCCTTCCAGTCACCTCCTTTGGCCGCCAGCCACTTGCTGATTGTTCGGTTATTACGTTCAAATTTGTTCATTTGTTTGCGGGTGGTATGGTGCGTCCTCAAACGTCTGATACCCAGCTTCTGCAAGCAATTCCTAAGCTCCTCACTCTCGATATAAAGGCCTCTGATCGGTTAAAATCATTTTCGGCACTACTTGGTTGGCCACGATGTGATGCATTACCACTCCGCTGATAGTCGTCGCCCGCTGACTAGGCACGACTGCTGCCTCGATTCACCGCGACAAGTTTTCTGTCATTATCAAGATGTACTGATTCCCGCTGGTTATCACCAGAAAGAGGCCCATGTCGGCAACGAACAACAACTGGCCGATTGCTGAGACAGGAATGGGTTCCATGGGATGGGTTTTCCCTTTCGTGTCCGCTTTCATCATTTGGTACCGCCCACAGCACACCACGTTATCCATCACCTCATTTCCTATCGGGCGCAAGTAGGCCCTCTGTCCAAGTAAGTCGTACGTCTTGGTGCACCCTGTATGTGCCTTCTCATGGCATTCGACGATAAGCTTCAGTTTTAGGCGGGAGATATCACGGGCAACACAACATTTGAATCGGTGGCGCTCCAGGAAATTATGCCCGCCTCATTCGGATTCAACCGATCAAACCGACTCTAAAACGTTTCCAATTGCTTGTCTCCCTCTCTGTTCTCAATGCCCCTCCTGTCCAACAAGACGGCTGCAACCTTCCGTAACACAGGATCCTGCCGGTGGATTTGCATCAGCCTTCCGGGATCCAGTTCGACGACGAAGCTATTGGCACCAATCATGATCCTGGGGGCCTGATCTCAAGCCTCTGGCCTTGACAGCCAACCAGCCAAGTGGTTCTCCTTCCCTGGCACGTGCTAGATCGTGAAGTCGTACTCTTGCAACCGGAGTGCCCAGCTCGTGACCTTTCCGCGGGGACATCTGGAGGTCCTGATTCACTTCAGGGGGTTGCGATCGGTTTCGTTACGAAATTGTTGTCCGAGCAGGTATGGCCTTCCCTTATCCAGGGCCCAGGTGATCTCTTAAAATTCTCAGTACTCGATTACTTTTACTCGAAGTTAGCCAGGACACGACTGGCATATTCGATAATTTCAATCCTCCGCTTTAGGACTGCGCCGATACCGCGATCAATGGCGTCCGCTGAAACAGTGAACATCTCGCCGGCCCCGGGTAGTGTGAGGGTCAGTTACTGATTCAACACCGCGCTTTGACACGCACAAAAGCCTCATGTGCTTCCCCACATCCTACAAATTTCTGGGTTTGCCCGAGCAAGTCGTACAGTGGCGCAGCGATCGTGTTGAAATCTTTAACAAACCGACTGTAGCATGCTGATCGCGCAAGAAACTGCCGTAAAAACCGTTTTGAATTGGAAACAGCACAATCCTCGATCTGCGTCAATTTGTCTGGCAGTGGACTAACCTCTCCGGGACCCACTTCATGCCCCAGAAGTCGCCGGACTCCGAGCAAGCTGTCTCCCGGCTTCATTTATCCGCAGGCCAGCCTTCCGGATCCACTTCAATACAGCCTTCAAGTGAACTACGTGCTCTGGTTCCGAATTGCTGTACAAAGCGATATCGTCTCCGTACATGGCAACATTCCAGACTCCCTTCATTAAACGAAGAATCATGCACCGGAATGTGAATGGTGCTCCAGACAAACCAAATGGCATTCGTCTAAAGTAATATTGGGTGTCCACAACCATAAACACCGTTTTTTTCCGGTCCTCCGCCTTAATGAGTATTTGCCTGTATCCGGAACACACGTCGAACATAGTTACATATCGATAATGTTGGAGGGGATCGAGAACCTCCGCAACCGAGGGCACAGCTGGGACCCGATTTGCGATCACTTCATTCAAGCGCCGGAAATTCACGCAAAACCTGCATTCTCCTTTCGGCTTCGTTGCAAAAACAACTGGGGAATTGTACGCACTTTTGAGTTTTTCGATTATGCCATTCTTCAACATCTCCTGAATCTGTTTATGGACAAACTCCCGTAGATCGAGCGGCAACGGACGGAGGCCGTAAGGTTGAAAGCATTCTGACGACAGAGGAATTCGTGTTCAATCCACGGGCAGAAGCCAAACGGATCCTTATCGCCCGTGAACAGTTCAGAATATTCCATGACTACAGACCGTACTGACGGTATGTTACAAGACGGAAGCTTTCGGACACGCAGCTAACCCACGGCGGTGCTTGACTGACCTTCTAGTTCGATTTCGGCATGCCTTGTCATCAGCTTTCCTTGCTTATGGTCACTCACGAAATCCGTGCCCTTGAGAAAATCTGCTCCAACATTGTCTGTTCTATGTCTGGACTGATCAAGAGCGCGTGATGCACGGACTTGTAGCCTAAGCGTATCGAGTGCATTGACACTCCGTCAATCTTCAGTCGATACCCACCAACTACTCTCATGGCTAATGCGCATGGTCTGCATTCAGCCTGTTTCCCTCTCCACCTCGGCGATATCCCGGCTCTTATATCATTCAAGCACAACTCTACCTTCTTTTCTATCTAGATAACGGTTTGTATGCTGGCCTGTAAGAATGCCCTAATAGCAACCCACCCGGTAGAAGAGAATTAATCAAATTTATTGTGTACAAATGATCACTTACGGGGACACTGATTCTTCCATTGGCCAGGCTTGCAACACATCGAGCACCGGCTGATTCGACCGTGCCTCCGCGATTCCGTCTTCACGGTTGCAAGCTGCTCGGCAAGTCGGTAAACTTTGGTTTGCAGTTCCTCCATTAATGAACTATCCCCGGTGCCCTGAGACTGCAACGTGGCAAGTGAAGCCTCGGGGGGTTTCCGAGCCAGGCGCACCAGCAACTCCACACTCATCTGGCCGGTTGCTTGGGCCAACCGCATCTGGGCACCAAGCGCCGACTGCGCACGTTGAACGAACTGGTCCAACGGAAAATGGTGAATCGACCTTTCGTCCATCTCGGCAGAGTGCGATCTAACAACTGCAAGCCGGCGAAGAACACGGTTGAGTCACATCCAAGTGCCATCCCGGCCGCCTTGAACCACCTCACAGCCTCCTGGCGGTCGGCCGGTGTGGCGAACTCTGCTGCAGGGACATCCTTTGCGGCGGCCCAGTCTATCTTCCGAGGGCCTCTTCTGGCTGCATCCAGGACCGCTTTCGCCTGCCCCCTGAGGAGGGTCTTCAGCGCCGCCAACTTAGCCCGGTCGATATCCAGTCCAGCGGCCTCCGCAACCAGCAACCTCCTCAAAGTCCACCAGGAAGGTTTGAACATCTCCACTCTGAAAGGGTTGTGGCCACGGGATCCTGATCCCTATCATGGCCAGAGAAACAAGTGAAATAAAGGAGGCCTTCGCTGTGGAGTTATTTATTAGAATATGCCAACTGAACAGCTAATGACTATTGGAAAGGGGAGCAAAACTCTCGTGCATGTTGTTTGCAAAACTGAATATCCATCTTCTTCTTAAACGCATCCTCCTGAACTTTCCTGGATACTCATTGACTGTTACTCAATTGCAAGCAAATGCTACAGAGTGACTCCACAAATTCCTTGACAGATATCGCTTTTCAAGAAGCGCAAAGCGGATTTACGAGAAAACACACAACTCGCATGCTCCCACCTGTAGTATCACTGTTACGTGACTTTTCAAACATGTAAACGACTGTATGTTTCGCGGAGAGGAGTGGATGGGAGCTGAGTCTTCTGGCTGTGAGCCGCTTCTTTGGATATAATATGGATAAAGATAACTGGGATTCCGTATCTAGCGACTGCTTTGAGGGGGAAGAAGGGAGGTGTGTCATACTGAGATGATTTAGAGCATGATGAGGAATAATTGATTTGAGGGAACATGGCTGAGAGAGCACTAGGGGAGCAGGAAAACTCTAGATCGTATTGCGAGGGTCAATCTATAAGAGATTATAGTTAAGATAGGAGAGTGTAAGCGTGGAACAGTGGCGGCACGACGACGGGGACGATTATGTGGGTGAGGACTAAGCTTACTGGTGACTAAGACTGATAAGGCCTAATGAAGCGTGGAGGCATGTTGGACGTTGTGATCGCAGCTCACTCGTGACCGTAAGTAAAAATAAGTTCTCTAGTAGAAGAAATGGTTGAAGATCTTGGAAGCATACAGCAACTGTTTACTTTCTACTTTTGACGGCGCTCCCTTCCGCACTCGTTCTCTTACGTGCATCTGCAAACAACCTTTTCACCTGGCTCCAGCCGCCTCCGCTAGGCGTTCCTTCTAATTCGCTGAACCTACAGTCCAGATCAAAACATCCCAGTGACCTCCGTTCTGTGCCCATTACAAAGTCTGCCATTTTCTGTACAGTCCGCGCTTCGTCTTGTGTGTTTGCTCCAACTCCCTTCTCCAAAGAACTTTCACAGCCAACACCACTCCAGCAAAGATACCAACGAGTCACAAACAGCGCCATGCATAGGTATGAGCCTAGCAGCTACGATAAGTGGCCAACTTGAACGACAGCGCGCATGGTTATCAACACCGACACCGCGCCCAACACCCCTTGAAGGACTTTGAACCAATATATAATTAAACTGTTTTTGGGGCCCTGGAAAGACACAATTCGCTAACGCAATTATCAGCCGTGGTTTCTTTAGGGCAAACTACTGTTTCAGATAAGTGCTGTTTGTGCGTCTGGAGGGCGATTATTCTCTTAGGATTTGTTGCATCCAGGTTGCCTTCGATGTCATCGGATGCCGTTTGATGTTCCCGAATGTTATTGTCACGTTCGCTCCAAATATGTGGTGCCGTAAATGGCTAGTTTTCGCCTTAAAATTTCAGTGCGTTCAACCTGCTGTTGGAGACTTCTTTGCGCAGAACATTAGCAGGAAGATCAGCTCAAGAGCTGAATGGAGGTACGACAACCTTGCCTAGTCCAACAGAAGTATGGCAATCAATAGTTTTTAAGTGAACAGATAATTATTTCGCCCCAAATTGCTTGGTGCCTAACACGTCAAAAAGGGAGCGTCTGCCAAAGAACGGGTTATGAACGCCAGAAGGGCCGCATTCAAGTATGGAGCAACCCCGCATACCCTTCTGCGTTTCCAATCAGTCGGAAAATATCGGAATCCCGAGATCGTTGATATCTGTTTTCCTTCGAAGCGAATATGGACGACCGTTGAAGGCACACCGACTGCTGACTACTTAGAATTCTGTTGAGCAGACCGCAGCAGTTTGCGGAATGAGCTTGAACAGTATTTCTGCCACGCCTGAAGGTGGGAGGTAAAGAGAGATTGTGTCACAAATGAGGTCAACTTAATAATTTTGTGCCGGCTTCGGTTCAACGCGGAGCTGCATAGCCTGGCATTGGAGGTCAGCATAAGTAGTTAGATAAATGTGAGCCATTCTAGTTGTCTGATGGAGCGGAATATCAACCAGCTACGTACAGAACGCAACAGACAACGCATCAGTCTTCGCAGCCGTGTAATTGAATGTCAGCCACTGTGACTGACAACTAACGGGCCAAATTCCCGGAAGGTCGGATTTGTCAACATGACAGCATTTCCGCCCGGCAATTTTATGATTTTCTGCCAGAGAATAGACCATCTGCTTTCTGCTTGTTTCCGCTCGGTGTAGGGCCCGGAAGAATGAGCTCTGCGACGAAGGCGGTCTCCAGGCATGCAAAATATGTACCTCAATTAGTCGGGTGGACACTGTGGTTGTACAAGCTCTTGCTTTTTTGGTTGGAAGCCAGTAGATTAGAAATTTCTCGGCATACTAATCACAACATAATCCTCCAAAATGTTGGTTCAACCAACTCGGACTCTATAGAAACCACTAAATTTCCTCCGATGTTTTTGAAGCCGACAAATTTTGCCCATACTGTCGATTTTTCAGGGAACGGATGATTGTGCAGTGACCAAAGACAAGACCGAACAAATAGCAGGAGAAGCGCACTACTGCGCTATTTGCCTTAAGGTAATTGTGTGTGCCGGACAAGATATGAGGGTGCGCACCTTCCACACCAAAACATTATCGCCCCAGTTCAAAGCATTCGACGCTTACTTCATGAACAATATTCCCAACCAAAGTTGACAGACACGTAATTACCCATATATCTTGCTGAAAAGAGACCTTGTCAGGGTATTTTAAATCCAAACCGCGAAATCCTCAATAGCTCGCGCAAGAAATTTACTCCAAGGCAGAGAAGTTCAATCGTTCATTATCCTGTGCTGTTTGCCTCCCCTAGGTTGAAAATATTTGATAAAAATTGGTAACAAGTTGATAGCTCATATCCTTCATATTATTTGACTATGTCGGGTACGTCTTTTATCTGTTTGTGAGAAGTCATCAAGGTAGATATGGTTCTATATTCTATAAGACTAAAGGTGCACTCGGCACTGGCGAACCGCCTGAAAACCGCCAAGATACGAGCGAGCTCGAATCATCTATCAGAGCCTTTTGCTCATCAGGCTAAATAAGCTGTGTTTTTAAAAGTGGAAGGTAACCATCTGTGTCGAAAATACATAGTTTAGTGGCAAATATGCATGGGTGCGGTAGCAAAAACAGGTATTCTTTTGTCGTCAGTCGTGTAAGCAGCGTTTTCGTATTCAGATTGCGTTGTGTTCTTCTTTGGGCGAGCACAGCCCGGACTCACATGCTGGGTAAACTGATGGTGTGCTTATGAAATAAAATGGATTCGAGCGGCTCTAGGTTCATCTGAACTGAAGTGGAAGCAGTGATGTATGCACACTCTGTGCCTTCCACGAAATCGTAGTAAAGCGGCCGAAACTGAATAAACATGGGCCGCTCATTAACTTAGTTTGCTTCTATTTTGAGTCACTGTCATAAATCAGTTGACTGGCTCTTAATGACATCGTATTGCTTTGTCGAACGGTCAATCAAAACAAAATGTGGAAATTGAGTTCAGCACGTACATCGGTACAAACGAAGGAACTAGAAATTTGGAATTCAGCAAGAAGTGACAAGTAGCACGTATGTATTCGAATCGATGCACGTATACAAACAGCACTTGGAATGTTAAAACAAGAGAATAATGGATAGAGCACCATTCAACTCCATCACACAGGCACCCAAGTCTTGAATGAGCTATAGGCAATGGTGATTGTCTGAAATCGCAGGGACAAATAAATCGTAATATTTGCTCATATGTTCTGGCGAAGCATTCTTAAACGCAGGTCTCAAGTTTGGCAAAATCTTGTTATCCTTGAATATGCGGATCTAATTTTTCTAGGCATACACTTTGTAATGGATGTCCAAGATTTACTGGTCACGAAAACTACCCTTGAATATGCGGATCTAATTTTTCTAGGCATACACTTTGTAATGGATGTCCAAGATTTACTGGTCAGCGAAAACTACTACGCTTGTGTGCAGAATTTCCGTGAGAAACAAGATGCCTGGTTAATTAGCTACTGAATTAGCTAATTGCTCAGTTAGTTAAATATTTTGTTAGTTAGTTAGTCGGGTAGTTGATAATTTGGTTAATTATTTGGTTGGTTGACTAGCTACTTTGTCGGGCAGTTAGATTAATATCGGTTTGGAGGGAAGTAGGGCGCAGGTGATTATGTGGGTTTTTGAGGAATTAGGCAGACAGGCAGCAAAACAGGCTGGCTTGCAACCAGAACGTCACGCGGATACCTGCGTGCAGCCGACTTATATGCAGGCATTATGACTTGTCAGTCATCTATCTGCCAGCTACTTATATCTTCGTCGTGGATAATCCGGCTTCGCAATTGTTGTCTCACAGGCATCCACCGTTCATTCAAGTTTGCAGTTTTTTCATTATATCAGTGCATACAAATGGCTGACTTAAAAGTACGCTATGTAAGATATTATCATATCATCGGTAAGGCTACTTCAACACTTTCAAGGGACAGAAAAATCGGTACCATCCATATATGGCCATACTTTCAAATCATTCTTGTAATCAGCTGGGGTGTACAAATCAAACCAATGATTGACTTCCTGTGTTGAATTTTCATTGGAAACTCTGTAGAAATTTTCTCCTTCTTGTATATCACTGAAGAGTGCCACAGTGTATTTAAGTGCATTTCCTAGATTTATCCCTCCTAAAAGGGGCACCTTGGCTACACAATGCTCTAACCTGCAAATACTGCGAGCAAAGCGTAAACTGGATGCCAAAATTTTACAATATGTTGCGTGCATCTTTGCAGGTCACCAAATTTCATTGTCCACTGAAGCAAGCATACGTCTAGTAGAAATATTCTGGGACCCTGTGATGTCTATATTGGGCTCAAAATTTTGGACTGGTATTTGGAATTCAGTTGTCCTCCAGTTTTATTTCATCTGGGACTCGTCGTAGCTTTCAAAGTTTCAATTTCATTGTGTGAATACTAAACGTCCTCGTAGAACAGCAGCAAACTGTGACCCATGAACTTGACTGTTCGCTTGCCTAAACAAAATGCTATGAGCAGCGTATCACCGAAAGGTGGAAACAGATTAGACTTACTTCTCGAAAAGGCAAAACTTCCGGAACTCTAAGGTTTCAGATGGCACTCAGTATTCGCACAATTTAATTGAAATCCCCAACACTATGGCGTGTCCTTGTGGGAGTGAAAGAGACAGGAAACTGAGTTTAGAGTACGTGTCCAGTCTTTTGAGCCCCATTTTGTCATTTTGGGTTATCGGCCATTCTAGCAAAGTATTCCACCAGACATTTTCCGCCAAAGGTATGATGGCTTCAGTGGACAGTGAAATTCGGCGAGCGGCAAAAATGTTAGCGTAGGTTAAATGGTTTCTGGCTTAAGCACATACGCAACAAAATGCAAGATTTTCACGTGGAAAGTTTTATCCCACTCGCACATTTTTGCAGCAAAATGCATTGTACAGCTAGTCGGCCGCGTTTCAGAGAAAATAATTTGGGTGTACTTCCAGTGAGCGACGCTGGCCATGGACCCGTGTCTGCGACTTAGCAGCGTTCGCTGTGGTGCTGGTCTGCATTTTATCCCACTCGCACACTTTTGCAGCAAAAAGCATTGTACAGGTAATGGGCCGCGTTTCGGAGAAGACAATTTGGGCGTGCTTCCAGTGAGCGACTCTGGCCATGGACCCATGTCTACTACCTAACAGCATTCTCTGTGGTGCTGGTGTGCATCTCAGGTGGACGGCAGTCGCTGAAGGACAAGAACGGAAGCGACCTTTGGAACTTGGCGAAAGCCTCTATCCTGTGTGTCATTCCAGGAATCCGTGGTTTAACAATCTCCCCCTTCTGACCAATCGCGTGCTCATTGGGTCTGCTGGTTGTTGCTGCTTCAGGGTGCAAAAGGCAGGGCAGTTTGCGTCTGGGATTCCACCCAAAACAGAACAGAGCACTCCATTTCCATCTCTGTATGTTTCATGGGTTTCCTACCGCTGACAGTTTTACTTCGAAGACAATTATGGACAGGGAGATTTAAGACCACCTTCAAATTTTAAGTGAAAATCATAAGAGCACTAAACATAATGCTTGCAGTACTCACAATAGTTGGGGAACATATGTTTCTGTATTAGGGTGGGTTTTTGCCTCAATCAGTAAACTGTGGCCTTGGCCAGATGTGATATTTTTCAAGAATTTCGGTGGACCTGCTTTCCGATTGCTGCTGTTCATGTTCGGTCGCTTTTGGAGCATGAATCAAGTCGCTCTGGATTTAGTCGCCAGTTCTGGTGGCTGAACTGCGTCTCCGCCCCTCAAAACCATTTAAATGATGAAAAGGAAATTCCCATGTGGGGAGCGTCCTAAATTTACATTAGACCTATAGAGGTCTAATGTAAGTATGCTTACTGTTGAGAAGTTTCGATTCCATATAATCGCAATTTTTCCGAGAAGGTTAGCGAAT
The DNA here is from genome assembly GCF_000715545.1 of Opisthorchis viverrini. NCBI lineage: Eukaryota > Metazoa > Platyhelminthes > Trematoda > Opisthorchiida > Opisthorchiidae > Opisthorchis > Opisthorchis viverrini. The sequence continues at coordinate 31,094 of NW_008752438.1, read as the reverse complement.
ATTCCGAAATATCTGTGTATTTATCATTCCGAGTATATGCGTATGAAGGTTATACTTCATTTCTCATCTGACGAGTTCTGTCAGAGGCGTCCAGTCTCCCAGCCTGTTTTCCGCTTTATGAACTGTGTCCTGAGTGGTGTCCCGTCGATTTCAACCTGCAGTGGCATTGGCGATATGTTGGAATATTACCCCTTTTGTCATTCACCGACGTTTCATTGGCAAAACGTTTGCAGTCCAACTTAGCAAAGCAGCTAATCAACGACCAACATACAGCGGTGTTGAGCTCTTTTCCGGGATACTACTCCGAGACGTGAACTATACGGAAGGCATCCTGATTATGTCGGTGAACATGGGGATTGTGGTACACCCAGTAGATTGACGAACCCCATTCGTTCTTTCGAATGAAATTTTCACAGAAGTGCTGAGTAATGATGTTTTATTGGCCAGCGGGGCTCGTAAACAGTTTCGTACATTCTGGAAGCTGTTTCAGCTCCAGCGGTGTGTATGATGAGCTGAGTACGAAGGCACCAGCTATAAATTCGATTCTTCGTCATCTGTACTCATAAACTCAGGGGCAGCAAAAGTACCAGACCTCATCGTTCTGTGGTTGTTTGTGAACCTCGGCAACACATCAAACCATACTAGGCGGTGCACTTGAAACGTCCGTAGGGTATCGGTCCGGTTGGCGAGTAGATACAGGACTGGAAGATAGTTTTCCCAGCTTAAAGCATGGACAGCATGAGCTCGAGATTGCCCAGTGGTTTGAGTGCAAGTTTGCTGATCGGAAGTTCCGTGGTTCGAACCCGACCTCTGCACCCAGACTCCTCTCTAAGCTTGGGAAACTTGGCAGAATCCCAGCCACCGTGCTTCCTTCTGATGGCATAGCGGTACGAACCGAAAGTGTATTACAGCTGAATAATTATATCATCTTCAGGACTCTGCGAGGCCATACCGAAACCTCATGCTTACGGACCAACTAACTGACATTTCACGTGAATCTATTCATCCCGCAACTGTATAAATTCCAATATATTGCCCGGGGTGAAATCATTACTCAAATTGGGAGGGTCAGGGCAACATGGGTAAAGTTGAACACTCACGGCTCTTGCGTAGCGTCTGCTTATTCATCAACAGCGTAGCATATACCTCGACAGTACGATACGTACTGCACTGTGGACTCTACGCCCTCAGTATTTGACTATCCGTGTCCCAGAAGCATAGGTCTTGTTTAGTGGGGAAATCGGACTGGTGATGTTGGCATTCGCCAAATGGTGTTGAATAGGATGAACCCTTCTGCGATGGATGACCTGATTACGTTTCTTTCCGGATGCCAGCCGTCCCTAATAACCGAGCATCATATCATTTGGACGGATGTGTCAAGCGCAAGACACGGACCGATCGAAGGCACACCCTGATTGGTCAGAATGCCAGCCAACCCGATTCGAGCATCTTCGACTCGACGCTTCTCTCCCACTCACGGAGATCTGGCCCGACCTTGTGGAACACTTTGTGACTACCCTATGAACTATGACTACCCTATAATAATATCTCTTTGTTTCCATAAAGGACTGTGTAGAGCTACCGTGTCTTTTGATATACCATATTGGACGGAGCAGGAAGCCAAGGACCGATATGGCATTGCACGATCGTCCACCAAGTCACAACAGCGTCATTGGTTACGCTCGTTGGGACATGTACTTCGCATGCCAGAGGACCGTCCACTTCGCAGAATTCCTTTTTTCGAACCCTGTACCGAGTGGAAACGCCTGGGAAGCGGACATTATATGATCTGGCCAAGAGTCATGAGGGGGCCAGCAAGTAATATCAGTCGGGTTTGCAACTACCAACTCCCTGACACTCGGCCCGTCAGTGTTTAGCCACAGTTGCCAACGGTTCAATGACGCATTGTGGCTACTGTGTTCAGTACCTGGCTGGCCGACAGCGTGATATCAACACCGACGCTTCACTGCCATAGATTTGAATGCATACGTCGACAGGCTTAGCGCATGTGTGACTCACCTCAGCTATGTGCTGACCGCAGGTTGTTTTACGCAGTGCCAAATACCGATCGGCAAATGGTTTCCTCCAACAGCATGCCGGCTGCGAACTCAAATCGATCACATTGTCATCAGTTCATCATCATCATCGATAGCGTGACATCAGTGTTCAACACCGATGCTTCACTACCGTACAACCATGACTTATTTGAAAGCCTTATTGTGAAGAAAAAAGTAAAGGTGGACGGGGGAGGGACTTAGTGCTAGCTTAACACAACCATCCCGAGGTGCCTACACCTCCAAACATTCACTCAGGCAATCTGGATAGAAACTGACAACAAGAACGCCACTGACATCGGTTGGCAGCCATATCTTGTAGTGTCTCCAACCAGGCACAGTGAGGATCACGCGGTCCCCATCCTGGAAGGCGAGTAGCACCGACAGCACCCAAGCGTTTCGTGGTCTCCTTCATACTCCTCTGCCAGGTCAAGGGTTGGCTACCTCTCTGTTCACGCCACTGAGTTGGACATGGAAAACAGCACTCTCTTCAGCAAACGATGGTTCGGCATACGTAACGTGTGTCCCAACCAACGCCAGTAATATCAGTCGGGTTTGCAACTACCAACTCCCTGACACTCGGCCCGTCAGTGTTTAGCCACAGTTGCCAACGGTTCAATGACGCATTGTGGCTACTGTGTTCAGTACCTGGCTGGCCGACAGCGTGATATCAACACCGACGCTTCACTGCCATAGATTTGAATGCATACGTCGACAGGCTTAGCGCATGTGTGACTCACCTCAGCTATGTGCTGACCGCAGGTTGTTTTACGCAGTGCCAAATACCGATCGGCAAATGGTTTCCTCCAACAGCATGCCGGCTGCGAACTCAAATCGATCACATTGTCATCAGTTCATCATCATCATCGATAGCGTGACATCAGTGTTCAACGTGTGTCCCAACCAACGCAGCTTCTGGTGCTGGACACATTCTTCAATGGAAGTACCCGTTACACAACCGAAAACGCGCTTTCTAACTGCCTCGTTACGGATTCGCCGACACCAACTCACACTAGCTATGGTTCTGAGACAATGATTGTCGAACACCTGAAGACGTCTCAGGTCCGCTGCTCGAATAGGCCAAGTCTCACATCCATACAACAAAACAGCCCGTATTTTAGCTTGATACACACGTCCCTTCAGATTCAGGGATAAACCACTCTGACGCCATAGGTGCCTCAAGTTAGCAAACGCGGCCGAGCCTTGCAAGATTCGTGCATTCACCTCATCTGTCACACTACAATCAGAACTAATATTGTCATCAGTTACCGATGACACGGGTCAGTAACTGATTGCCGCTTGGTCTGATGAATTCCGACCACGCATTCGCCTGGAGTCGCTCCCTTTGTTTTCCATGGCCGCCTAACATGCAGACAAATCGCTGTGCAACTACGAGACTGTCAGATCGGAGTGTTAGACGAGTTTGCGGGAGAGTTGTCTTCTAGAGTCTTCCAACTGCTTCACTATCAGATGCGAAGTCATTCTGGGATGGCATCGCCACCTTTTTGCAGAGTGCTAGGAGTTTTGCCTATGGTACGGCCCTACCAGGCCCATTCAAGTCCTGAAAATCAAACCGAATGGTGGCACTACTTGTATCCGGGAGAAATACTGAAGCGGATCCCAAACATAACTTGCCTTGGCGAAGTATCCAGCGTCAATTGTAGGTGAGCGTGTGTGCCGACCACGAAGTCTAATGGGCACGGAAGCCCCCATAAACCCGGGGGTTATTTCAGGTTATCAGTGCAACCGGATTCCGGAAACCTGTGAACGAAACCATCAAGCATTAAACCTGAGTGGCCATCTTGAATAAAGAAGAACGCCTCGATCGGTGGGCCGGATAATTTAGACGACAGTTATCGTGGCAATCAGCTGCCATTCATCTGGAGCATATAGTTGAAATAGGACCCAGGTCAGTAAACGTGGAGCCCCTACAGCCTCGGCGATTTATGACTTTATATTTCCTCTCAAGTTTCACCGAGCTCGTGGTCCAGATAACACCTGAAGACGTCTCAGGTCCGCTGCTCGAATAGGCCAAGTCTCACATCCATACAACAAAACAGCCCGTACTGTAGCTTGATACACACGTCCCTTCAGATTCAGGGATAAACCACTCTGACGCCATAGGTGCCTCAAGTTAGCAAACGCGGCCCGAGCCTTGCAGATTCGTGCATTCACCTCATCTGTCACACTACAATCAGAACTAATATTGTCATCAGTTACCGATGACACGGGTCAGTAACTGATTGCCGCTTGGTCTGATGAATTCCGACCACGCATTCGCCTGGAGTCGCTCCCTTTGTTTTCCATGGCCGCCTAACATGCAGACAAATCGCTGTGCAACTACGAGACTGTCAGATCGGAGTGTTAGACGAGTTTGCGGGAGAGTTGTCTTCTAGAGTCTTCCAACTGCTTCACTATCAGATGCGAAGTCATTCTGGGATGGCATCGCCACCTTTTTGCAGAGTGCTAGGAGTTTTGCCTATGGTACGGCCCTACCAGGCCCATTCAAGTCCTGAAAATCAAACCGAATGGTGGCACTACTTGTATCCGGGAGAAATACTGAAGCGGATCCCAAACATAACTTGCCTTGGCGAAGTATCCAGCGTCAATTGTAGGTGAGCGTGTGTGCCGACCACGAAGTCTAATGGGCACGGAAGCCCCCATAAACCCGGGGGTTATTTCAGGTTATCAGTGCAACCGGATTCCGGAAACCTGTGAACGAAACCATCAAGCATTAAACCTGAGTGGCCATCTTGAATAAAGAAGAACGCCTCGATCGGTGGGCCGGATAATTTAGACGACAGTTATCGTGGCAATCAGCTGCCATTCATCTGGAGCATATAGTTGAAATAGGACCCAGGTCAGTAAACGTGGAGCCCCTACAGCCTCGGCGATTTATGACTTTATATTTCCTCTCAAGTTTCACCGAGCTCGTGGTCCAGATGACCTCTAAAAAAAGCGTTCAGCTGTAACACCCTTGCGGTGCCTAGCTGCCATACCACCCGAAGGAAACACGAGCGCCGGGATACTACCAGGTTGCCCAAGCCTAAACAGGGGAAATCGAGATGCAGAGGTTGGGTTCGAACCACAGATCTTCCGGTCAGTAAATTCGCGCCCTAACCTCGAGCCATCTCGCTCCCAGATGACCTCTCACCCGCGATGTTTAACGATGGGGTGAAGTCCCCAGCCAGTGTCCAGATGGACAACACGCCTTGTGGTGGCTTGTGAACACTGACTCGAGCCCATCATTCTGGCCTTTTAGGGTCCACATTGATCGAATTTCCACACTCTGTCAGTTGCTAGGATAACGCCACACGTACCGATAATTTTAGTATTCCTGGATTTCCAAGATACACTTGATTCAGCTGGCCGGTCTGTTCTCCTTGACACACTTGCCCATCACAGAATGCCCCGGAAGTTGGTAAATAATAAGTTCTTTGTATTGTCAGACTCGGGCGTGTGAGAATATACGAAGATCCCTCCAAAAGTTTTCGTACGCAAGGCGGTGTCCGTCAGGAGTACCCACTGTGTCTATTCCTATTTAGTTTTGTGATCGATGAACTAATGAGGCAAACGCTGGAATATCTTCGAAACCCTGGTGTTCATATAGCTGCTGACAAAAACCTTGAGGATCTGGAATATGCAGGCGATATCGCTTTGGTCTTCGAAGATGACAGTTTTTTGGGTGAACTGACCAAATTCATTTCGTCCTTTGGCATGCACTTCACCCAGAAATGTGAGGTCATGCTCATGGACAGGCAGTCACTGAACACATTACTTACAACCCTAGGAGGGACACTCGAAGTTGTGGGGCATTTTACGTATCTTGGAAGTTGTATTACTGCCGATTGCATTGTGGCCGATGAGTGAATGCACGAGCCTACAAGGCTGGGTTCGCGTGTGGTAATCTGAAATACCAAGTGCGGCAAAGCTGTATATCTCCGAATCCCAATCGACGTGTATATCAGGCTGGAGTACGGGCTCTTTTGTTGCACGGCTGTGAGGCTTGACCTGTTTGAACATCGGAACTCAGACGTCTTCAGATGTTTGACAACCGTTTTCTCAGAACCACAGCTTGTTTGGGTTGGTGCCCGTGAATTCGTAACGAGGTGATTAGAAAGCACGTTTTCCGTTGTGCAACGGAAGATTCCATTGAAGAATATGTCCATCACCAGAAGCCGCGATGGTTAGGCTATGTATTGCATATGCGGACCCATCGTTTGCCGAATATCTGACCTAAAGCTGCCACCTTGACGTGGTGGTCGGGCTTGAGTGTTGCAATGATCCCGCGGGCTACACTGGCTGGAACTTCGTTCCACAAGGTGTAACCATGCCAGGAAGGCCAAAGGGGAGCAGCCAGACCAAGAACAGCGAGACCCCGTGAGTAATCGTGGTATGAGGCGGTCTGCGGGTAAAGTCGTACTGTCCCCTGCGACAGGAGTGTGAAGGCAGTAAGGTATTTCCCACGGGCGATCAGCATGTCCATGTTTATGGAATCAGCGATGCTGCCTTCCTCCGAGGAAGGACGGGTTAGAAAAGGTCGGCCCCAAAAACTGCACACTCCGATCGCCTAACGGTTGACCGTGACCGCTGGCGCATTATCCAATACGGTCGAAATACTTTTAAAGCCAAAGAGCCCGGCGCTGCTCAAAAGGCACCTGCTGTGCGCAGCCTCATCAGGAATGAGACAGTAGTGCCTTATTCCCTGCGCCCTCGGGTTAGGCCAAC
>NW_008752438.1:22258-23358 GCF_000715545.1 Opisthorchis viverrini | reverse complement strand
TGGCCATCGCTCACCGGTGGAGAGCCACAATTCAAGACTGTCGTTCTTTCTGGTGCACACCACTTGATTCCGATCACGCCGTGGTGCGCGCACGCTTGACAGTTCGTTTCCCTTCAGGCCATTGCAAGTCGGCAAGAAGCATGCCAATCCACTATCTTCCAAGAACTGCCATAGCTCAACAGTATCGATCTGATCTAGCCCAACAACTCTCCACAGTAAAACAATACTGTGGTGGCAGTGAACATGTGGATGAAGCATGGCAAAATGTGAAAGGAGCTATACTAGCGGCGTTCAGTGCTGCCTGCCTGACTTCTCCAATTGGATCACAGGATCACTGGATGTCGTCGAGGTCGTTATCCATGATTGATGCCAGGAAAGCCATACCAGCAGGCAACGAGTACGACGGCGCACGCAAATCCCTCAAGCGCCAAATAGTGAAGAGTCTTAAGAAAGACCGAGAGCTGTGGTGGACATGGAAAGCTCGGGAGATACCGAAAGCTTTTGCTACGGGAAACAGCCATGCCCTTTATCAACTGATACGATCGACTGGCTCTAGAAAAGCAGCGGTCAGCGAAACGATAAGTGAAAAAGATGGCTCATTAATTCACTCGCAAAAACGTGGACTGGAGAGATGGGCCGAACACTTGGACGAGCAGTTCAGCTGGCCTCATGCAACAACCAGTGGAGGTAATGCATACGGGCGAATGGAATGTAAACCTTGATCGCCCTTCAGAAGAAGAAATAGGGTACGAAATAGCCGTACTGAAACGCGAGAAGGCACCAGGACCGGATTGTCTGTATCCAGCCCTCTTGAAAGAAGGCATAAAATCCCTGATGACCCACCTGACAAAGCTTACTGGTGCTATATGGGACGAAGAGAAAGTGCCTGCAGAATGGGGCATGTCGACAGTTATCCCTGTCTCCAAAAAGGGTACGCGGACGATATGTGAAAACCACCGTGGCATCAGCCTGTTAGCTGTGGCATCGAAGGTGCTCTCTGGCCTTATCCTTCGAAGGTTGACTGAACACAGGGAGAGGCAGATCCGTGAAAACCAAGCTGGGTTCCGTCCTGCAAGAGGTTGCATCGATCATATCTTCAC
>NW_008752438.1:0-22059 GCF_000715545.1 Opisthorchis viverrini | reverse complement strand
TGTACGCCAACTCCCGTGGCCGTGTGAAGGTCTACGGAAAGCTTTCTCCTGAGTTCACCACATCCAGTGGTGTCCGACAGGACTGTCCTCTTTCACTTTTCCTCTTCAACTTCGTCATTTATACGATCATGGAAGACTCACTACCGGCCTCTAATGCCTGTGGGGTCGAAGTTCTCCCTGGGCCTCCACTCACAGATATCGAGTACGCAGACGACATAGCTCTTCCGGTAATGCAAACAATAATAAATAATCTAAATAATTCTGCCTCTCGGTTCGGCATGCGCTTCACACCTACAAAGTATAAAGTGCTACTGCAAGACTGGGTGGGCCCGAACCCTAACCTCATGCTTGCGGATGAACCGATTGAGGTAGTGGGCAGCTGTATCAGTCCCGGTGGTCTCGCGAAAGATGAAATTTCCATCCGGATTGAGAAGGCCAGAGCAGCTTTCGCGAACCTACGTCACCTGTGGCGTAGGCGTGACATCAGCTTCTCTGTCAGGGTCGAGTTTACAATGCTGCGGTGCGCTCCATATTACTATATGGGTCAGAAACCTGGCCGCTGCGCGTCGAGGACATCAAAAGACTCAGTGTTTGACAATCGATTTCTTCGGAGCATTGCCCGAATTTGGTGGGAACACCGGATCAGCAATTCTGAAGTACGTCGAATGGTATTGGGGAGAAATAACTCACCCTCGATAGATGAACTGATCACACCGCATAGGTTGCGCTTGCTTGGCCACGTGCTGCGTTTGTCAGTCGACCGACTTCCTCGAAGGGCTCTTTTCGTACAACCACGTGAAGGGGGGAAGTAGCCAGAGGCGTCAGATATGGCACAGTCGCGCCCTCAATGACGCTCATGCGTCCAATCTATTGCCTTCAATGCATAGCTCCTTTTCCAACCCCCCTTCACTTGACACCCCACTGACAATGCTGGATTTATGCACCAATTTATCAGCTGCCGCCTGCAATGCACAGCTACCTCCCCCTCCCCCCAAATCGTCGGTGAACAAAACTGCGGCAGCTACAACCACTGCACGACGAGTACGCGGTTATTACAGCTGACAGTGATGATGATGATGTTTGCCGAAGAGTGTGCTGTTTTCCGTGCTCCATTCAGAGTGTCGAAAGCATAGAGATGGTCAGTCCTTGACCAGACAGAGGGGTATGAAAGAGATAACAAAAGGTGTGAGTGCTATCGTTGCTGCTCGCCTACCAGTATGGGAACCGCGTGATCCCCACTTCACCTCTTTTGTGAGGTTGCAGGATATTGCTGCTAATCGAATTCAATGGCGTCCTTGTTGTCAGTTTCTATGCAGATCGCCTGAATGGTTGTCTGGAGGTAAATCTCTTCTCTGCCCACCTTTATTTATTTTTTTTCACAATAAGGCTTTCCACTAAATCATGGTCGTACGGCAGCGAAGCACCGATATTCAGTACTGCTGTCATGCTGTTGATAATGATGATGATGATGGACAAAACGGCTTATGTACAATTACGTTTCGCAACTTTGTTTGACGGCACCAATACAGACCAGTGGGTTTCACAAAGTAGTCTGACATGATGATTTGCTAGATACTGTAGGCATGGGAAGTCTCCACTGATTTCTGGCACACTTGTCGGCTTGATCGAGAAATAAGACGTTGTGCGTGCGACTTACAGGCGCGTCACTTATTGTTCTCGGGTCTGTAGATTTTCAAAAGGTACTGCAACATTATTCTATTGAGTCTCAAATACGTTTTTAAATTTGACGGCATTCCCCAATGTCACAAAACGGACAAAGGTCGCAACATGCCGGCTTCTACCCAAATGTCCCTTAGAGGTGGTTTCTACGAAAATATAGTGTTCTGTCCTTGCAAATTACGGCACAACTGGCTTAGGCATTGATCTCACTAACATTCCCGTATGTCCTGCACGTCTAATTTACACATGTATGGGTGCTTATTGTAGTCCGAGTGGCTCGTATTCCAGGCAGTTGCCCACAAATCTTACCGTTACTAGCTCGCTGTCTCTGTTGAACCCAGGCAGCGTCTAGTAAGTATGAAAGGTCAGACATAGTAAACTTCCGCTTGTCTTTTTGAAATGTTATTTTTATTTCTCATCGGTATAAATGCCTATCTGAAACGTTTCATTTCAGTGCCACACGTTGTCATCGCGTCACAACGAACTCATAGGCTAGGTTCCAGCATGTGGGACGGAGCACTTGTCCCCTCCGTTTCCGACGAAAATGAAACCTCAGCCCCAAGGGGCGAAGAAATCTACGCCTCCGAGATTAATTTCGACAGGGCTCTCCCGGGTCTCCACAAGGTAACATTCCTATACATCTGTTTTTAGCCGTAACCCGAAGTACTTAGGTGTGAATCTTGTGCAAGTTTCTGGTCGCACTTTCTTGGAACCAGGCAGCGAAACCCACATGTTTGCATTCTATCGTTCCGGAGTGATTTTGGTACCAGGACAATCCCTTCCTCTGACGCCTTATGGGCCATTCGAATCAAACCTTTTGCAAAAGGTCAACCGAGAGAAATTACCTTTAATATTTCTGCCTGGTTGGTAGGTTACTTTTGCTCCATCTGATATGCAAGACTGGATTTCGGGTGAAGATGTTTTGTTTCAGTAGTGTCCCTTAACTATTCCATTCGGCAAATAAGATCTAAAACGTTCGAGAATTCTCAGTTACACATATGGTCACGGACTTACGGTCCCGCAGTTAATGACATGAATGATGAACAAAGGTAGTGAGTATCGGGCGCGCCTCACTCATATCGGAATGCACCTTGTAGCTAATCGACTTTCAGAGCAGTTGATATGTGATTGCCCAGCGAGAGTAAAAAACGCCATTGAAGTTATAGTACCCTTTTGTCGGATGACATCCAGATAACTGATTAGGAACATAAAGTTTGATATATTGACAGGTTGTTTGGGTACATGTGAGCAAAGTGTAGCTTCTTCCAGTCAATAATGCACGTCTTAGACATCGTGCTGTGTTCGGTTTCGGGGTGTTTATTACACCCCTTATAGGTTTATCATGCTTATGTCATTTTCACAAGTTCTGTGTCATTCTGTATGGTCAACCGTTAGGATGTTTCTTGTAGGTCCTGTTCGTCTCAGTAAAATACCAGTCCGTTTAATAGTGAATCATCTGCACGAGACGTTTAAGTTTTAAACACCGCATGAAAAGCAACAATAAGGATGTCTTAGCCGGTTGCACAAAACTAGAACTATTGGCATTTGTAATCTGATGTTCGTTACGTTCGGTTGCTCAAGCGTCAGCTTTTAGCAGCGCGCCAAATTCGTTTGTTCATAACGAGAACTTCAAGAAGGGGTTGATATTCTGATGTAGCCTCTCTTCCATTTTACCAGACAATTGCGTGCAAATTTGGTAAATTTGGATGCAGATGTGCAATAGATGAACTCAGTGATTAAGGCGCGAACTTGCTGATCGGAAGGTCCGTGGTTGGAACCTCTACATCTTGACTGCTCATTTTTGGGCTTGGATAAGCTGATATTATCTCAATCTCCATGCTTCTTTTGGATGGTATGGCACCTAGGTGTATAAAGGATGCTACAACTGAGCAACTCTTATTATTCAGTGGCATTCAGTTATGTCACTACCACTATTAATTCAAATCGACAATGGATAAACTGTGATTACGTTCAGGAAATGAAGATTACTCCGAGGTTCGTGTCACGGTAGACAGATATTTTGAGTCAGTGTCTTTTGAGCCCATGGAGCTGGTTGATTTGGCTTAAACAGCAGTTTCACCGAATACTGGTATCGGGTTGATCGCGTAAGAGTTTACTGAGTGTTGGTTCAGTGAGATGATCTGTGCTCAGAAGGTGCTTTGCAGTCGGTAATGTTGAGTTTTGGGTATAGACCAACAATCAGATGGTTGCTATACAGTCCCAGCTATTCTCTGGGACAGACGGCGGTCTGTTCTGTCAACATAGCTGCCACGGCAACTGTAGGTGAGGTGATGTGTGACGTGGGATGCAGAAAGACCGGCTCCTCCTGGTTGGCTGGCTTGAAGTCTCAAATCCAAACTCTCAGGTTATTCTCAGTTATGCGGCCGGAAAAAGGCAATCCAGAGCGGTCCTTAGTTTCTGTTTAATGTCACCAAGTGTTTAATCCGCTTTGGTGCTACCTGCAAGAAAACGTTTTTTGGAAGTACCAAAGCGGTCTCCTTTGGTAGATTTACTTCTGGGTCCGCTATGGGTTTCATCAGACTGTTTAATCCTAAAACCGAAGCCAGCATTATGTGCTGTGTTATGTCGAACTACCACTCACCTTTAAGTCTGCTTTTACGTGTTTTTATTGTTTGTACTACGTGCTACACCTGTTACTGTGTTTCACATAGACGCCAGTTCCGATCAGGTTGGCTAACGAGACTCAGTTTTCAAAACCGTCAAGATTAGTGCGTATCCAAGATTTCCCATATTGCTATTCAGAGACCTGACAGGCATTGTACAAACTAGTTTGCTGATCTGAGCGCTGCGCTCTAATTTCACATCCAGCACAATTGGAACTCGGTACGTTCGGCAGTCGGGACTAATCCTAGACACATCCTAACGTGACCCGTACAACCCTTTTCCGCCCAGCCATATTCTGGACGAAAAGATCGGTGAATAATATCAGCGCTGAGGAGCTGATCGTCCGGACAGATAGCTTTTTCAAAGAGCACTTTTGGTCCACCTCCTGAATGTCATTCATGCCACCCTCAAAAGATTCCACTTTCGTTTATTTTGCTGGAGTGGTTTAATCAGAGGGGAAGGTGTAGGATTGTACAAGAAAAAGACGAGGATTGGGTGAGTTAAGATGTTCTTGTCGCTAGTTATCGGCCAAAAGTGAAATTCGCCAGTTGAAACCCGTCCGAATTTGTGGAAACTTGACTCACCCTGTTACCCATCCCTCTTGGTTGAGGTCTGCATCGGTATTATGCGCTATCGAATGCCTCACTCCAATCCAGATGCATATTGATGCTATCTTGTGTACATCGGCATTTCAAAAATTATTCTAGTTCCAGTGTCCCTTACTAGAGGTGTAAATTCCCTCCCGATTTTTCACTATGAGTTGGCTTCTCATGATTTCAAATCATCCTGGCTTATCTGGAATGATTTGCTTCTAATGCTTTGTCTAAGCACCAGGGTTGTTCACAAATGTCTAAATGTTTCAGTAAATAGTGGTCTCTCTCTCTCATGTATCTACTATCTACCGACGTTTTAGTTTTGACAACGTCGCTTCGCTGGAGGATCTGGTCGAATTTGTCGGCACGACTGCAGATTTGGTTGCGATCCACATTCCGAGTGAGGACGAAGAAGGTGGCATGCATGCGATCTTCGTCGGTCGGCAACGAATCAGGATCAACAAAGTCACTCGCGATGAGAGTTAGTACGTTAAAATAATTTCCTTCAGTTTTTCTGGAACGGAGTCACGGAAGCGGTTCCGTTTTTTCACGGTATTTCTTAGGCATTTGTGAAGACGGATTACTGTATCTGGTTTTCTCTTATTCAAAAGTTGACGGGTCTGGTCGACCAACATCAGAGTGTGGGTAGCATCCCCTCCAAAAGTGCGCTTTAAAAAGCCCCATTGTGTTCCCACAAATCTTAAAATGTATTGGCCATGTATGAAGAATTCAGGTGATGGCGACAACCCGTTATGTGCACTATGTGATTTTTTGTGTAGCCTCTTCGACCGTTTGTTCAATTGCTTAAAAATGGTCGCAATCTGAGAAAATTGTTTCATCGTTTGAGGCTTTTCTGTCCCAAGCCGAGTCACTACATATAAGTGAGTCAACGAAAACATAACTACTTGTTTATTACAAACTGTACATGGATCGCCTACAGGCCATCTTTATCGAATGGGTCACCCAAAGTGTACTACTTGACAAACTTGTAAAAAATGAATTAGCTGAGTGAAATTACCGTGTATGTGCTTACGTCTGCCCGCGAACTGGTTTAGATCTTCAAAAAAGTTCACTTTGCTTTCCTATACAGTCCTTTGCTTTGTTTCGGTACCATCCTACCGGAGCTTTCAGTCGATCGGGAAATGGCTACTAATCCGCTGGGTTGGGGTCTAGTTCCTCGTTCGTGGTCCCGTTTTGGCATGGACCCGTGTCCGATACGTAGAAAGGCTTCAGAAACCGATCTTCTTCCTGTTCCGGAGACATCCAATGTCCGCCGGTGAGCAACCTGTTCTTTCAACATATCCCCAGATTAACGTTCTCGGGCAACAGCCCGCTTGACAATACTCACGCTGAACTTTTTATCTCGTAGTCTTATGTCTTCTGGATCTATTTTCAAATTCCGCATTTCCTACAGACGCTCGCGCCGTCGTTCGCGCCATAGCAGAGACTCAACTTCTTCGTCGTCTTCGTCGACCTACTACTCAGCAACTGGATTCGTACCCCCGGGCAACCCTTTGTCTATGTTTGATTCGCGCCTGAGTACTTGGAGACACTTCGGACCTGTGAATACTGTATCAATTACGTCTCCGTGTTCATCACCAAATTCTCGTTTGGCTGAGTCAGGCGAGGAGTTGGATGTTGACTCTGTACACACCAGTGCACCGGAATTGTCAAGCAAATGTCCTCTTCCAACGGGAGCAGCAGAGAGCATGCTAGAAACGCAACAGGACGTAGTGGGACAGGAAGAAACTGCGAACATAGTTGGACCCAAGAAGCGATCGCATCTCAGTGGAGCCAGACCCGAACCAGATGATGTTGTTACTGAAGATGTAGAACTCATTATGGATTGGGCGGTTGATCGCGTCGGCAGACCTTTTCGTTACCGAATTCGACAACCCTGTCACCCGCGTCTGCCGTGTCGGCGTGACGTTCTAGCCGCGACGGGCGAATGCTTTGCCACTCTACCGATATGGGTATATCGCCAATACGATGTTGTGAGTTCTCCTTTGACGTGGAATCACTGAAGTTCAGTAATATCATATACTGTGTGTTAGATTCCGGTATTATCCGACTCGACAGTCTCCCCGGTCTCACACGTTTCATGTAATCGTTAAACATGCATGACTGTCGACAGTAGGCCTTTTCAGATGACAGGTGACGTTTTTATGTTTATGGCAGATTTTTTCTAACCTCAGCAAGTCTGTACGGATTGCATTGGTATGAATGTAAGCAGCAACATTATCGTTGTCATCGCGCCGAGCCGGCGTCGAATAATTAGGTGTGTGTGTGTGTTGCGAAAATTTCGTCCAAACCATCAGCTCCTCTGGACTGGCCTAGTGAGTTGAACATAATCCGTAATTACTCATTCTTTACGCTTGTTTTGGAAGTACTATTATGCTTTTGGAGTGCCAGTATTCGAAAAAAAAACATTTCACATATACGGGTGACGCACATAGGCTGCGTTCTGTGGTTGTAAAGTAATGCTGGTTGTCAGATATAAACTGGTTTCCTGTTGTATTCATTTGCTACGGGATCTCGCGTTTCTCTGTTGATAGACACTCTCAAAGAGCTGTTTTCGTAGTTCACAACTGTCACTGTCGCGAGAACGTATCCACACTGTAGTTCTCCAGTGTTTTCTCGGTCTTTCGGAGTGCTTCGGATTCAAGTGTTCTGCATTTTGTAGTTTTGACGATAATAGCATGCAAACTTATTTTGTTTGACGTCTGCTGAAGGCAACTACAGTGTTCATTCGCGGTATCATGCTCAGGCTAGAGGGCCCACCAAATGAAGTGTTACCCAGTTTCCGGTTTGAGCAGTGAAGACTACACTTCAAACACTCGCTTTTTCTCCCCAATCCACATTTACTCAAACGGTTTGCTGGTGTGGGTGATGAGCCTGGTTAGTATGCTTCCACATAAACTCAGATAACAGGATCATCAACCTCCGTAGAAATGACCTGGAAAAAACAAAAGGTTGGTCAACACAGGCTTTTACCATTACTTGGATTCGGAGAACAACTGCGCTAACGTTTCTTACCGTAATGCGCTCATCGAGTTGTCATGCCTTTACAATGTTCTTATTCTGCACTTTAATCAGTAAACTCCGAATGTGGGTAATTTTTCCCAACAGACCTATTCCGCTCCCCAGACAGTCCCACCCAAAATCTACTAGCTCACTGCTTGCCACTAATAACGTCTTCTGGAGAGTTTCCCGTTTAAAGATTTCTCCCAAGCAGAGCAGTTGTTTTGTTTTCACTCTGCTGGCCTAGTTTATTCTACCAGGGTTCGTAAATCTCATGTGCGTGTTTCACGTCATTCAATGTTCCTTTCTATTGGAATTCTGGTTTAAATGTTTGCAATTTCTGGACGTAACAGCGTGAAATAGATGCTTTTGCGTCATAATTTTAATCGTTTTTTGAAAACTCAACAGAGCTATTTGGTGGCTGCGATTCAAACAGAACTGGTTAATTGGAACGATACGTGGGTAGTGGATCATTTTCGACCGGATTTAGCTGTTCCGTTCTCTTATTGGTTGGTACAAAATTTGCCGATGCCTGGTCCACTGAAAGCCCATATCCTGAGTATAAATCATGTGGTTCCACGATTGCGAGCTCTGTTGGATGTCATTCGACGCGTGAGTTGCATAGATTCATTTGGCTTTGTTCTGTTATGTTTGATATTCCAATGGCATTTCCAGCTGAATAATAAACAGGTCATGTTAGCGTACTTGCTTGTACGTGATGGCTTCGTGTGGGATAACAATTCGGTGCCACCGCAGTAGGCATACCCCTTAAACCTACGGAGGGTGGTTCGTTACGAAGGGACGGTGAATATCGTTTGCTTTTTTCAGTATTCATCTTCTTCGAGATATGAACGAATATTGGTGCTTACTTGCAATGCAGCCGTGACCACGGAATGCACCAATCAACAATCAAGAAATGTAAAATGTTCAACGACCAAGCGGTAGATACCCATGCATTTCAAAGAGATTGAGATGAACGTCCGAAGCAAGACGTCATTAGCAGGACTGCTTCACTGAGTTTCTTTCTAACCACGGTATTTCTGAGTATTGTACAACACAATGTTCGGAACAAAAGCGCTAACTGTAGGTGATTCTGGCAATAAGGGACACCTTACTAACCTCTGGGAATGCTCACCTGACGTATCTTACTACGTTTCCGGCTACTTGCTGCAAAACTCACGTGGATGTCAGCAAGATAGTCTCGAATGTCCCACGATGCCCTGATTGAAAGCACCCGCTTTCATTTCAGATTGCCACGCTATGGAATACTTAAACCAAAAGGACAATAGGATTTTCTCTGGTAGATGTTAGACTTGGCAAGCTCGTAATTGCTTTATTGATTCCGACGGACTACGTTTCATGTTAGCTTCTTCTTCCGAGGAATGACCGTTTTGTTTTCACATGTTGAAGTGAGTCGAATAATTCTTCCTTGATACTGTCAGTGACTAGAGATATTTTACGCGGTTAACGGGAGTTCGTACCGTAGTCTCCTCACACTAAATTGGTGATCGTATTGCGTGACTCCCCATTTGGGGTCCAGCACATGAGTTTAGGTATTTAGAAAGTATCTGCAAGTCAATAGCAGGTGAGTACAGTCATACCGCGTGAGTTGTTGCTAGGGTCAATGCGTCATCCAAAAGTGTAAGGCAATGTTTGGCGCGGAAATCACAAGATATGGTTTCCAAGTGAAGCGCTGCATGATCACTTAGAATAATGCGGTGAGATGGGGAAAGCACCTTCCTTTCTAGTCTCCCGTAGAGTTAAACGGAAATGTAGTGAATGGCAGTTTCCGCTGGATACACGTACCTCCCACGAAGTGATTGAATGCCCCGGTGTGACCCAAATAGTGCATCCATTATTCTCAGTGGGCACAATGTTGTGCTGTTTTGGTAGCATGGAGAGATTTTGAAATTTCAGCGGAGCTGCCATTTTGACTTAGTCCTGTTTTCATCATGATCCATCAGCCACGAAACTGGCAGCCCTTGGCTAGCCTTGCTGTCCACTCATAGGTGGTCAATTCCTGTTCCACCTTTCAAGAATGGTTAGCCACTTGGAGATACAACTGCTCGAGAAGCGAACTCCAGATTGAGATCGTACGGACGATGCAGCCGAGTCTCCAGGTGACAGCTAAACGGCTTCCCACTCGTCACCGATATCGCTCTCGACAGCTTGTGTTACCTGCAACTGTGATCTGCCTCCGGCTCATGCAGTTGTAGTCTTTCATTGCTTCACTTTGACGAGGTTCATTGCGTCTTACGTTTGTCACAATTTCCAGCCAATATGTTGCTTTGGGTGACACTAAGAGGCACATTTTATTTGACGTTTCGATGCTAACCATCAAAACCCGACACTATTATATTTGTTTTTTGTGTGTTCGTTTGTATAGAACTGGATGCCCTTCTTTTTGGTTTCTTTTTTCAGTCTGCTGCTTGCGTCTGTGTTCTTTGTGACTGCAATATTACATCCAGTCGACATATCATTTGCCTGGCTCAGGAAGGAAGCTTCCAAACTTATGTCAATCCGGCTGGTGTGTTGCATGATATCGTCACTGTCAGTCAAGTCACTCACAACTCAGTCTCCTTAGTTGGGTCACCGTCTGAGGAGTACTCTTGGTTTCCTGGGTAAGCTCACGAATAAACCCTACGAATTGTGATCATGTTCGGTGTGATGCGTTTGTCTACTTCACAAAAAAACCTAGCAGAGCTTTATGGTGGCGTAGGGCTGTCACTCTTGAACAGGAATAGGTGAAAATAATGAGGCTTATTTTTTATTGTAGAGAAGTAGAATACGTGGTAGTCAGCTTAACTGTTACTTGTGGGCCAAATAGAAGGATGCACCGCATACGATTCCCACTGCATTACAGTACAAGATAAAATCGGTTTACCAATCATGCGTTCAGTTCATTGCATACAATATGACGTATGGATGGTGAGACTGAAGTTCCATATGGGCATTAGCTGTAGATCACACTGAATCTGAGGCATGTTTCAATCACACATTTCCGCTTATTATCTAAAAATTAAGTAGGCAGGGTGCATTTGCATCTAAGGTCCCATTCTGGAACGCACAGCTAATCGACCAGATGAGGAAACACTGCAACTGAGGCATAATCAAGCCATGATTGCTGTAGTGCCTGAACTACCTTCCAGTAGGGTTAAATCCGATCTCCAGCTTGCTGTCCGGAGACTCCACAGGCTAATCATACCATTCAGTGCATAAACTTCCCACGTGGTCTTCTCTATAGCAAACTTCCCATGTGTGTTACAGTTAGAGAAAAACACAAACCGATTTGCAAGTAAACTTCCCACGTGGTCTTCTCTATAGCAAACTTCCCATGTGTGTTACAGTTAGAGAAAAACACAAACCAAATTGATTTGCAAGTGAGTGTAATTCTCAAAAACACAACCACTTATTTCACCATCAGAAACAGCTTTTTATGTCCGATATAACCACATATTGGACTTGCCTTTCTGATCTCTATCCAGGAAATACTCTTCTAAGCCCTTTCAGAAGAAAGCAGTGTGGGCTCTGAAACGCCTTCTACTTCAGGTCTATTGGCGTACTGTCCTGTCCCGTACTATTTCGATTGCCCATCACCATTCAGTGTATCAGCAAGTTCCGAACATTGCGTATTCTTTTTTTCAAACATTTTTCAACCTGGTCATCACATTGCAGACATTTTTGGCTATTTGACTGGGATTATTGCATGGTCCTTAACTCGTTTGGATCTGCCTACCTGCGTTCTACATTGAGACGCTGGAAGTGTATCTATTTATGTCATTGAAAGTACCAGTGCGATGGTGACACTACTGATTGAGGGATGCGAGTAGCATGTTTTCTCGTAAATCTGCTTCGCGCCTCTTGAAAAGTGAGATCTGTTGCGCAGCTTGTGGAGTCACTGTGTAGCGTTCGCTTAGATTTGAGCGACAATCAATGAATATCCAGGAATGTTCAGGAAGACCCGTTTAACAGAAGGTGAATGTTCAGTTTTTGCAAACAAGATGCATATGAGAGCACCAACGCAACTGTTGTGCGACCAGACTCAGGTAGTGAGTTTTCTTTCGTGCTTGAGAAGTCTGGAAATTCCAAGCCGATCGATGCATACGAAATATTAACCTCGAAACAATGAAAGTTAGAGCGAAACCTCAGAATGGGAAGCTGGGGGCCCTGGTGCTAGTACACCACATGAATCACCCTGATATTTAAGTGTTCTTCTAGGTCTTCTACTTGGAATTTGTATTCAAAATACCTAATGTTCTCCATAGTTTCACCAGGACGGATTTTGGCCTCCTACCGCTCGTCTCAGAATTGGTATTTTGTCATGCTACTGCTAACTCCGTTAGTAACCTAGCCCAGGCATGAAATTGCACCATGCTGCTCCCTTGGTGCACTCGCTGGCACGACCAGATAGTGTTTACGTTGCTTATACATTCATCTTCTTTTCTACAGCCTGTCCTCGTGTGGTGGGTGGGGCTCTGGCTTGATGTTAAACTATTCTCATACGACAACGTCAGCAGCCCCGTAGGTTTCCCCTAGGGTTAAGATCCTTGAATATTTTAGCCCCACACATTGAGACGGTGAATACGGGCGAAAGGAAGAAGAACTTCGCCGCGGAGTTATTCACCGGAAAACATCAAACGAACGGTTGCAGAATATTGGACAGAGAAGCAAAACTCTCTTTTGCATCTTGTTTACAAAAACTGTGTATCCGTCTTCTTGAACAGATCTTTCTGAACTTTCCTGAATACTCATTGACTATCACTCAAACGTAAATGAATGCTACAAGTCGATTCCACAAATTCCGTAATAAATCCGTAGGAGTCACTGATATTGTTTTCCTCGCAATCTAACCACTTGGGCCATCTGGCCCGGGAGCGAGATGGCTCAAGGTGTTGGAGCGCGAATTTACTGACCGGAAGGTCCGTGGTTCGAACCCGACCTCTGCCTCTCGACTTCGGCTTGGGCAACCTGGCAGTATCCCAGCCCTCGTGCTTCCTTTGGGTGGCATGGTAGCTAGGCACCGAAAGGGCGCTACAGCTGAACGACTGTAATAAATCCCACATTTCAATGGACGCGAAGCGAACTTATGAGGAAACCACATACTACTCTCATGCTTCATCCACCGTAGTGAAGACTACGGTGAATTTTCCTTCGAACGTTACCTTGACCGGTAGTAGAAAATCTTGCCAAAAATGAACAGTAAAGCAT
Organism: Opisthorchis viverrini; assembly: GCF_000715545.1. Taxonomy (NCBI): domain Eukaryota; kingdom Metazoa; phylum Platyhelminthes; class Trematoda; order Opisthorchiida; family Opisthorchiidae; genus Opisthorchis; species Opisthorchis viverrini. The sequence continues at coordinate 8,932 of NW_008752438.1, read as the reverse complement.
GAAGCCGGTCTATTTTTTGGATAAAAACTTTTCCGGTTTTGATAAACTTAGTGCTATTGATTTTGTCTATTCATGTTAATTTTCGGACGTGATTGGAAACAGCGGAAATCCACCTTCCAGTTTACTAGGACTTTGCGTATATGGGTTGAAGGTAGATTTCATGTTTTTTCTATTTTGCTTTCCCTATTTTAGGTATTTTACGGGATTGTAGCTTTCATCGCTTTGATCTTCGGGTTGTTGGTTTACTGCACACTGGCCTGACTCAATAGATGCTCGCTATCAAGGCTACTTCCTAGTGCACAACGCACCATGATTCTGTAAATAAGTTCCGTCTACTAGTTTGATGCGACTCCTGCTGCGCATCGTAGCGTCAGGACTGCGGCGTGTATGCCTTGTTCCTCGGGTTAGACGAACACCCTACAACCGAGCAGCGCATACTACTGAGTTATTGACTGAGGTTGGGGTTCTCGAAGAAAACCCTACATCCTGTTGCCTTATGAGAATTTTCGGTAAAAGGCGCAAGATGGGCTACCTCAACTGAACCTGTTCTCCTGACTGGAAAACCGGGAAGTATCATTTGCTTGCACAGTTCTTTGTCTATCGATGTCTTTCCCAATCATATTTCCGCCATATTGTCGTCAGAAAAGGGCTCCTCCATTTGTGGGCTGATAATCAACTGTTTCTTTCTCGCACCGTGTATCCTAGCGCCCACCATGTGCAAATCCATCCTGAACCCATTTTGATCACGTGGCTATCAGCTATCGGTGGAGAGCCACAACTCAAGACTACCGTAAACCGCTAAGTCACGACTTAATTTAGTTCACGCCAAACTGCTAGTTCCTTGCAAGTCAGCAAGAAGCATGTCAATCCACCATCTTCGGAGATCTGTAGTATCGATGTGTACAGGCTTAACTACTCTCCGCAGTGAAATGACACAACGAACAGGAAGCCTGGAAAAATATAAACGGGGCTTCCGAACCTTCCAATCCAACTTCCCTGATACGGTAAAATGATCATTGGATATCTTCGAGATCGCTAGTCTTGGTTGATGTTAGAAAATCTGTGCCGTCAGGCAACGAGCACGATGGCATCCACAAACGCCAAATGGTGAAGAGTATAAGGAAATGCGGAAACCTTCAGTGGACAGTGGTCTTTTTGACCAGAAACAGTCCCATACCGCCCGATCCGATTGACTGCTAGTGAAAAAAATAAGTGGACAAGTCGGTTAGGCTATTCATTCGGAAAACCGCCGATTGAAGAGACGACCCTTGAACTCTGAAGAACAGTTTGGCTAGCCGGTTGCAACATAGTCCTTGGAGATACTGCGTGCGTTTGAATCAGATGGAAACCTTGATTACCTATCAGAATAAGGAATAAGGTACGAAATATTCTCCTCAAAGCGCAAGACGGCACTAAAACTGAATGGTTTGTATCCGCCTGAAAGCCGTTATCAATTAAATTCAACAGCGATGATCTCTCTGGATGAGAACAGTGAGACACATCAATGGTCAGATACATTGGTAGACGTGGCTTAGTTATACACTTAGTGGTTCGTAAGCCAAGCTGTTGTCTTCTATGCGTACATCCACTCCAGTTCAGGCGTCAACGGTATGGGGTGCTGCTTTCACCGCGTAGCTGCCGATCTCTCTTTTCCCAGATCACTGGCCAACGACGCTGTGGCACCTATAGGCACTGTGTACAGCTGTTGATATTTAAAGTCACTGAGCAAGCTTACTTGTCCTATGAATTTGCCTCAAGATACTGACTGCCCTTCACTAATTGCGAACGTTTTAAATGTCCATGCAAAAAGGATCTCTGAATATCACATTTGAGGTGGTTTCCGTTGCATATATATCGACTTCCAGTTTTTTCATTTGATTTCCCAACTCGTGTAGTACCGCCAACAATAACTATGGGATAACCTTCCTTTATTGGGAGAGAAGGCTCAAGTGGTTAGAGCGCGGATCTACTGACCGGAAGGTCCGTGATTCGAACCCGACCTCTGCCTCTCAACTTTCCCTATCCAGGCTTGGGCAATCTGACAGTATCCCATCCTCCGTGCTTCCTTCTGGTGGCATCACGCTTAGTTAGTCTTTTCGTCACCAGTTATTTGTGTGCATCACCAGTCCTGACATTTTCTAGGTTGACGCATTAGGGTTTAGAGTATAAACTTAACGTTTCCATCGGTGTTAACTAGATGTGGGAGTGCTCAGCCAGATACGAGCGTTTTCGTCCATTTTGGGATTCATTTTGCCGGGTAACAAACCTTTTGTTCAACAGCTTAAGGTAGTCAACCTCCGGGCCATACGGCCACAGACCAGTTTACGCAACCAGTGAATTTGATTCTAGGTTGTCTGATAAATGGTCAAGATATTTTGTCTGAGTAGTCATTTATCTCTACAAAAAACCTATTTATTACCAGGTTGTTGATTTTCCAAGTCCGCATCTCAACTTCTCCTGTCTAGTCTTGGGCAGCCTGGCATTATCCTAGCCCTTGTGCTTCCTTCGGGTGGCATTGCAGCTAGGCACTAAACGATCGTTACTACTATATTTAAGCCTGTGTAGTTGTTTAGTCATGCAAGGGTTCCCAGGACTACTGAGGTGAAACAACTAGCCGTTAGTCAAGTGACTGACTGTCCCAAAATGGCAACAGCTTGTTAGGATAACAATCACTTGAAACCGTTTATACTGTATCCAACCGACCTGCTTCGTTTATTCCAATTTTTTTCTCGCTCCGTTAGCTACAGTTGGACAATCGCGAATTGCACCAGCTGTTCGCACCACCTTGGTTGGTTGTTCAATGCTGTGAAAGACGAACTACGTCCTCGGCGCTTCTGGGGCATTCGTCGTGACGCCATTGTCCCCGGTCTGATAAATTCAACCGCATGGAGACCGTGCATCTAACGAGTGTTGTCAAGGTGACCATAATCTTTCACTAAACCTCACCACTGATTCCTTCCACTTGGTATTTGGAGACATGAATCAGAGCACCCGGTGGTTAACCGACTGTTTGGCAAATTTGCGATGCTGAATTCCCGTCTTTTTTCATCAACGCAATGTACATAAACTCTATCGACCAACAGTTACATTCATTCGAGTCCACCGTTTGAAGTTATCATGTGTTATCGTCTCCCGGTATTTTCATTTGCCTCATGGTTAACTGGAGGCAACCGATCACAACACTGCGCAAGCACATGGGACACTACGACCGACGGAATTTTCGCGACTCCATCCGTGCGTCCATTATTGTACCTACACAAGTTGGTTGTTTTTGCCATGAAGACGATAAAGGTATCACAATCGCTGTTTTTCTCGAGGAAATTCGGGCGAATCCGTTAGCTACATCAGGTGCGTGAAGTTAAACAAACTTGTGCAAGCACAAGTTTGTCGCGGATACCTTGGGTGCTTACACTAATTCGGAGTGTCATCGAAACGACGAGCGTCGGGAATCTGTGCACATCTGGCCTGCGGGAATATTGTTCTGGAAAAATGTTTGTGAGAACCATAGTGGTCACCCTGTAAACGATTTCGGAAACATGATTGTTCCTGGAGTCCTCCGTGCCACTGTTGGATTTCGGTCATATAATTTCACAGAAAACAGTTCAGTGCATACGATCTTAGTCGCAGTCGTTCTTCCATCTCCCTGAGCTATTCTGTGTTCCCCTTCGCTTTACATTCGGTTATCCCGTCACCTGTTCTTTTTCGTCTGTGCTGGGCAATCTTTTATCACACCCGCGGATCGAATCGTCGGCACACCCATCGATACTTCTTTCGGGCTTATTTGAGCTGTCATTTGATACCGAAACTCGATAAATCTTTTCGGAAACCCGCTTTAGGTCTTACAGACTTGATAATTTCTATGAAATGTCCAAGGAACCAAATTAATTGGGCGTCTCAGTGTGTATCGGTTATATATACCGAGCACACGTGACTAGCGCTCGGATACGCAACTCGCCTTTATACATAGAGCCTAGAGAAGTCTGGATAGCTTTCCTCAAGCTGTTCTCAGTGGTCACCTGCTCGAAACTGATTTACTTTATCCACATGTGAGGTATTTGGGGGAGAATCACGATGTTGACCCAAAGGACGACTGTGAGTGAGGTGAACTTAACTGGCTATTGATTTTGCCGCTAAAGTCTGTGGTGTAGAAAAGCTGGTTACTGGGATGTCTATAGTGTGGGCCGCTGAAATCCTGAAAATAAGTTGTAGGCAACTGAATCAACCTAGTACAAAAGGATGGCTGCGATACCTTACTAGAATTGGTTGAGTTCGCCCGCGAATGAACACGCTGGAGTAGTCGTTCCCTTGGGTTGGACCTTGTACCGAGCTCGCCCAGAGTGATCCCCGTGGACTCTACTAAGAATATCATCCCCTCGACTGATGGAACAGGTGGTATTGATTAGGGTCTTGTATTTTGAACATCCAGGATAATGCTCGGACCCCAAAATTTCCCGTCACTAGCTTGCTCGGACAACCGCGCTGCCTCAAATTCAAAATATACTGACCCCAAATCGTAAGAGCGTGTCTCGGCACCGATTGAAAACAAAATATCTCTCGGTAAGGTTTTTAGCTGACTCGAAATCTAAACAAACACCTCTCCGTATCAAGCGCAGGGGGCCTGCAGATTTACTGCAAAGTCTCACGTCCGCTCGCATTTACGAATCTCAATCTCCCCGGGAGCGGCTGGCTATCCATGCGTTCAATGAATGTACGCGAAGCTCGCACATACGGAACATGACAAGACACCACACTAAGCAGCGTATCAATCAGTAACCGCCGATCACTCGTTCTTTGGTAAGGTTATAAAAGCGGTGCAGCTCGGTAGACTGCCGAGAGCGGTATCACACTGTTGGGTACTGTCTCGGGAGTCACGCATCAAGTGACGCTCAGCGAGTCAAGCTGTGGCACGGAATCGGAAATACCGTGTTCGGGGTTTTATCGTGGATAATACGTGGCAGACCTGAGAAGGTATTAATTGCACACGGTACGACGCGCATTACGCAGATTACCTTCGTTCCATCACAATTCACCCAGTACTGTGTTTTCTATCCGATCAGGAGCACGAGTATGCAAGTGATTTCTAACAAACTCTGCTCTTCAGAACTGATATGGGTTATTCGACAGTTCACAAAAGACGATTGAAATACATGAGAAATGAGAGCAAGTGCGGTACCAAATGAACCGAGCCTCTAGGTTTTCGTCAAGCACATATCTGTAAGCTTCCTATAAGCACACTCATTCAACGCCCACGCGGCAGCAAGAGAAGTACAGGTGAAATGTTTGATCATTCGCCTTTCACCGAACAGGTGGTCTTGCACGGGAAATAATTGGCGCTCGGAGTATGTAGACGTCTTGTTTACCTAATGGACATTACCAGTTTCGACGCACCATATTTAGGACATTCCGGAAGCTCTCTTGGCACGAGGGGACACTTCGCACGCGGCTGAGTGTAGATTTGTGCTTGTTTCACTTATCTGCCTGCACGCAGCTCTGGAAGTAGTGGCCAGCTGGCCCACGCATTGCAACTGATCCCAAAGTAAACAGTACAGTAACGAAACGTGACAACAGATTGAAGACTAACAGGTGTTCTTTCATAATTCGCAACGACGGCCCCTAGTTTCACACATCTTGTTATGTCTACTGTACATGTTAAGTTCGGTCTGTGCGAGGCTTTCATGCATGACTGGATCAATATCACCCATGTGAAATAGGCTGTATGTCTGAGGAGATGTGATAAATTACAATATTCCACGTACTCGTTATACCGATTACTCCATGGGCTCCACAACAAAGTCGTCACCGCTGTCATGCGCAGTACTTCATTTTGTGCGCCCAACATCACTACCTTTGGCATTATCAGAGGCGAACAAATGATGAATTGAAACTGAAACAAGGCTATATATTTCTTTTGAAAAAGTTTGGTGACAATCGGTTGATTTTTTGCTGGGTAATGTTTCGCTTTTGACACAAAAGCTTCGTCAGGCCAAGTGAATAGGTTCCGGGGTTGGCCGGGATTTAAAGCGGAAGGGAACCAATCATCCAAGTCAAACTAAATCTCTGTTGGGTGTCGGCCGAAGGATTTTAGTGTGTTAGAGTGGTTGAACAAGCGTTGGGTCGGTGGGGAAACCCACATTTGTTCGGGTCCAGCCTAGGGTCTAGTTCTTCTGGTTCAGTTCATTTGATGGTCCCCCTTGAACGTCGTTTGAACCTTTTGTCAGTCTGTGTGCGTGAGCTAGTGCTAAGATAGTTGTGTAGGAGGGATGCTGTGACCTTTGGTCAGATTGGGATTTCCACCCCCACCTCCCGGATTTAGCTTAATGATTCTACGTGGATTGACGGTTCCTGTGTCTATCGGTCTCTGGTAGATAGTAGTTTTTGATTTCCCGCCAATATTGTTATACGGTCCAGAAAGAGTAATGTGCCCTAGGTGGACTATTTCCATGCTAAACTTGATGTGTGGGTTCAAACTATTGAGAGTCGTGGAAGCTGTTCAGGTTATCTCGTTTGATTACAACAAAAGTGTCGTCAACATAATACCAAAAAACTTTGGGTGGACAATATTGCCGGCCAAGGCTATTCTGTCCCCCATATACACGACTATCTTAGCACCAGCTCATCCACACTGACGGACAGAAGGTTCAAACGACGTTCAAGGGGGACCATCAAACGAACCGAACCAGAAGAACTAGACCCTAAGCTAAACCCAAACAAATGTGGGCTTTCCCACCGACACAACACTTGTTCAACCACTCTAACAAACTAAAATCCTTCGGCCGACACCCAACAGAGAATCAGTTTGACTTAAACCTCGACCAACCCCGGAACCTATTCACTTGGCCTGACGAAGCTTTCATGTCAAAAGCGAAACGTTGTCCAGCAAAAAATCTACCGGTTGTCGGCAAACTTTTCTTCAAAAACGATGACTTCCCAATCGGTTCCAAGTATTTTTCACTTGATTGAACAAGGCTATGTATTTTCATAAAGGAAACTACTCACAAGGTTGCCGAAAACTCTTCGACAGCTCACGACCGGTTTCGCCCTTCTTGGGGCTCATCAGGTAGGCGCAGCTCCTGAGTTTCCGTTAACCTTATGATCTACTTGAACCCAAATTGGACTGTTTTCGAGAAATACACTCATTTGAAAATCGATTTGAGTTGGGGCTCTCGTGAAAACCAAGTTGATTTGCAAATGAGTGTACTTCTCGAAGGCTATGTATTGTTTGTTTCAGAGGACGTGACTTCAAGTCGGTAATGGACAAGCGAGAACCAACGTTTTTGACGTTAGGTTGTCGAATTAAGTTCCATAATACTAACAGTGGAATGTCTAGTGGAGTATACGATAGAGTGCTGATGTATTGCTGTATAAGTATGCAGATGACCATGTTTGGTTTTGAAAAAATGATTGTCCAGGTTCTCTTTGTTCCTTATGAAAAAAAACTATCCATGTAGGTTGTTCGGATCAGATGGATATCAGCTTCAATCGTCGTGTGCGACCTCTACTGTACGTTCGGGTGGACTGCATGTAGATTGCTGAGAATCAGTACCAAGAAATCCCCAGCAAGCTTCCACCTTGGTCGACTTACCATAAACTTTCTTCAACGCTCATACAACCAAAATAGCCCAGTGGAACCGAAAAATCACTGTCTAGCGCTGCCTCCTCATGCTGCATCTACAACACTAATTTTAGCAGTAGGCTTCGCGAAACAAGACGCAGGTGTAAACACAGCGATTATAGTGCAATGCAATGTAACTGAACTGGGTAGCATGAAACGTAATTGGTTCGATAAGTCCATGACAGTTACAAGGTCGACTGTCAATCTATCGACGCACGCAGCAGTGTCTAGTTGTGCGTCTGGTAGTGCAATGTCGTCAGACTTTCCGTTCGATTGCATGTGATAATTACGTGGTAAGCTGGTTGGAAATCATCTCGTGCTTTGTCTGTGATTCTGTGAAGTGACCTTTGCTGAAGGTGGAATAGAAGTTGGGTTTCTGTTATGTTTTATCATAGAAAGGTCTTATTAGTTTAAGCCATATGAATTTCACCGCAGATGCAAGTGACTTGGTAAGTACAATGACTAATGGACGGAACTGCTTTGGCTTTTTGTGTTGTTCGCGGATGCACCCTTGCAAGTGAAGGCGGATTTTTCCGCATGATCAACTCTATTTCCTTGTTCAGCAAACTGAACCTTTTTTACTGTTATATATCATCGCTTTTCTAACCTGGTTATTCTGGTTCTCGCTCTGATTTGTTTCTTATGAACACCTCAAGATATTTAGCCAACCTCAACATCTTTTGGAGTCGTTCGGGTTCTTCAGAGTGTCTGGTGTGCATACACACGTAGCTGTACGGAACAAGTTACAAATGGAAACGATAAAAAGAATTTGATATATCACGTCATTAACATCCTGACGAGCACCATTGCAGGAAGGGCGTGGTGAACAATCGGAGTCGTGGTTGATGAGGTATCCAATTATACTGGGTCCGTGAAGTATATCCGGAAGTTGTCCAACAAACGGATGGTGTAGGTACAGAAAAGCTGGCCTATCTGGAATAATGTACTACGATCGAATGCGTCGAACAAAGACGTGGAGGTGTATCGTGACACGGCCAAGTAATCCGGTCCACAGCGCGGGAAACTACGACCGACCGGACGAATGAGCACAGCCAAAGTCCGATGCCCAACGGTGACACATGGATAGGAGTTCTTCAGCATACGGAGAGTTTGGAAATAGCCACAATAATTTCAGAAACGTGAACGATTGGTGGGAAGTTCCTGATATTTTTAGTAGCCTACAGATGGTGCGTCTGATTGCATACGGGAAATTATGCACGATAAGAACCTTCTATGGAGATTGAGTTAAATATGCTGCTTTATTAACACATTCAGATTTCAATCAATTGGAAAATGTTTGCAACCGATTGAGAAGTCATC
>NW_008752437.1:47226-50614 GCF_000715545.1 Opisthorchis viverrini | reverse complement strand
CGGGCGCTGCAAGGCAGTGGTCGTTGTACCGGCACCTTCTTCCGAACAGCGAAAAATGTGTCCTTATCTCATTCGGAGGAGACTCAGCGAACGCCTTTGCCGTGCATGGTGAGAATGGACCAGAAGACACCACGAAGATAGATACCAAAAAAGAGTTGGGTATCTGGCTCTCCTTTAACATGTCCTTCCAACTGTACCATGAGAAACGGTCACAAAAGGCGTTCGCCTTTCTATGGAGGAGTTGGCACATCTTCTCCCTTATAATAATAATAATGTATATTCCCAACTTGTGGGTGACATACCGTCTGGCATGATCATGTGTTTATAGTCAGGCTGAGGTATGACAGGGGGGTTTGCGGGTAGTTGGGATTGCGCAAAAAGGGGACACTGTCATAAACAATGGGAAGTACTTGATTAAATCATAGTACTAGGTTTCTTTTGCAACTTGTAGGGGACAATAGGCATGAGGTCCAACCAATTCAAAGATTCAGTCGGCTGACATGAACTAAAACTGGAAAACCATTTCTGGCCATGAGTGACCTTGGGAGGTTGAGTAACTGGCCGGAGTCGCAACGAGCAAAAGTGGAGGTGCAGATGGGATGATTCGAGTTAGGAGAACATGGCATGTTTAGTCTCAAAAATGTGATGCAATCCGAGAACAAGCAGACTCACTGTTGTAGGGAAGTCAGGTGAAGGGGATTCGTTGAATGGGGACAGAAGTGATTGAATTGGAACGAGTAGTCCAACAGGTTGAAATGAATTTCATGGTGGAAGTTGGGGTCAATAAAGCGAGTGGGCAAGAGGTCTCGGTTGGTAGGAGGAATGGAACGGTTGCGGGTGTGCTATCAAACTGAGTATGGCAGTGCCGTGCCATCAATGGCATGACATGCTTCAGTTTTTGGACAGCCCCGTGACGGACACCACATTTGAGCTGATTCGGCTGGGATGTGCAGTTCATTGAGCAGCGGTATTCATTTTAGCCTGGTCGAGGAAACAAGCTGGAACGAAACCGATATGGGATTTTCTTGGTCCGTTTGGTGATCGCGGAGTTGTAGATCCTAGGTCGGGCGGAGTGGAGATCAGCTAACCAGGTCGTCCAAAGCGGGCACTTCCGAAGCTCAAAGTTTGGGAAGGTGAGGGGATGTGAGGAGATTCGCAGAACATAGTGAGTTTGNAAAATTTCAAGACGTCCATTTTGAGCCTTTTCTCCGTCAGAGACCGGTGGGTGCGTATCGTGTACCCCTAGCCGCATGTTAGTCGTGAACGTCGGTTAGGTTCGTTCAGCTGCCCGCTATGATAGACGTAGGTTCCATGTTTCTAATCGATAAACCTCAAGGTCTTCCTAGCATACTTCGCAATCTATAATGGGAAACTCTGGTTTTTGCTAGCAAACGTGCACGACTTTTGGCAAATAATTAACGTACACTATGGAATTTTCACTGGCAACGGGAATCATCGACCAAAGTTTGTTTGCACGAATGCACCTATGCATATTTTGCATCTCTAAAGGCCACTTAGATTTTAGAATGTTGAGGAATTTTTTCCGGTGGAATACTACCTGAAAGTTACGTTTGTTGAGAGTCAACCTTTTCCATAATTCACGATTTCTTATCATCAGGCAATGCACTCAGAGTCGGTGGTGTTTACTGACCTTGAGCATTCGCTCACTTGAAAAAATAGCCATAGTAAATGTTTTTCAATAACACAGAATCATATACATTATACATAGACATTCTACACCATGAAGTGGCAAGGGAAATGCCGTAGATTTCGAAAAATCAATCACATTGTGCGAATAGCCAGCGGAGCAAAAGTGGAGATGGAGATGGAATAACTCAAATTGGAGCACATGGCAAGTTTTGTCCCAAAAGTGTGGCTTATTCCTAAACTAAGCAGACTCACTGGATGCACTGCCGTTGGGAAGTCGGGTGCAGGGCGCAGGTTGGATGGGGACATGGTGCTAATACATAGGACGACCCGAAAATCGTATACGGATTTGAGCATGTGGAAGAGGCAAGCCGAGATAGTAGCAGAAAATCAGGTTAGCCAAATTTGAGTGAAAGTTCATCGGGTACAAAAGAGCTCATCCCAGGGATGGGGGCTGGATGAAAAATTCACTCGTAATTTCGACTATAGGCTTAAGTGGGCGAGGGGTTGCAGTCGATATTCCAAAGAAAATAGTTGCGGGAGTGCCATCACACTGGGTAATACAGTGCCATGCCATCAGTGCACTGACGCGCACTAACATTCCTTTAAGTCAATCTCCACTTTTTGCAGACAATATGAAATCCTAGAGCTCAAATGCTAGTGCATCCCAAATGGACGCGGGCGCTGCAAGGCAGTGGTCGTTTTACCGGCACCTTCCTCCGAACAGCGAAAAGTGTGTCCTTATCTCATTCGGAGGAGACTCAGCGAACGCCTTTGCCGTGCATGGCGAGAATGGACCAGAAGACACCACGAAGATAGATACCAAAACGGAGTTGAGTATCGGGCTATCCTTTAACATGTCCTTCCAACTGTACCATGAGAAACGGTCACAATAGGCGTTCGCCTTTCTATGAAGGACTTGGCACATCTCCCTTATTATAATAATAATGTATATTCCCAACTTGTGGGTGACACCGTCTGGCCTGATCATGTGTTTATAGTCAGGCTGGGGTATGACAGGGGGGGTTGCGGGTAGTTGGGATTGCGCAAAAAGGGGACACTGTCAGAAACAATGGGAAGTGCTTGATTAAATCATAGTAATAGGTTTCTTTTGCAACTTGTAGGGGATAATAGGCATGAGGTCCAACTAATTCAAAGATTCAGTCGGCTGACATGAACTAAACCTGGAAAACCATTTCTGGCCATGAGTGACCTTGGGAGGTTGAGTAAATGGCCGGAGTCGCAACTAGCAAAAGTGGAGGTGCAGATGGGATAATTCGAGTTGGGAGAACATGGCATGTTTAGTCTCAAAAATATGATGCAATCTGAGAACAAGCAGACTCACTGTTGTAGGGAAGTCAGGTGAAGGGGATTGGTTGAATGGGGACAGAAGTGATTGAATTTGAACGAGTAGTCCAACAGGTGAAAATGAATTTCATAGTGGAAGTTGGGGTCAATAAAGCGAGTGGGCAAGAGGTCTCGGTTGGTAGGAGGAATGGAACGGTTGCGGGTGTGCTATCAAACTGAGTATGGCAGTGCCGTGCCATCAATGGCATGACATGCTTCAGTTTTTGGACAGCCCCGTGACGGACACCACATTTGAGCTGATTCGGCTGGGATGTGCAGTTCATTGAGCAGCGGTATTCATTTTAGCCTGGTCGAGGAAACAAGCTGGAACGAAACCGATATGGGATTGTAGGTTTTCTTGGTCCGCTTGGTGATCCCGGAGTTGTAGATCATA
>NW_008752437.1:38210-44328 GCF_000715545.1 Opisthorchis viverrini | reverse complement strand
CCGCGCACTCGTCATAGATTGGTTGTAGCCGCAACAGATTCGTTCACCGATGATTCGAGCAGGTGGGGTAAGTAGCTGCGCAGTGGCGGCAGGAGCTGATAAACTAATGCGTAAATACACTACTGTAGGCGTAGTGTCGTGTGGCGGGATTGGGAAGGGAGCTATGCATTGGAGGAAATAGCTTGGATGCATGAGGGCGCGACTGGGCCATGTCTGACAATTTTCCTGACAATCGATGTGGCCCATCGGGAGTTCCCCATCCAAGACGACGGCAAAGACCAGTGCAGCTAATTTTGCCGGTAATGGCTTTTACACTTCCCTTCCAAGTCATTAACCGTCTCTAAAACTCCTCCACCCTCCACGTGGTTGTGCGAAAAGAACCCTCCGAGGAAGTCGGTCGACTGGCATACGCAGCACATGGCCAAGCCAGCGCAACCGATGCAGTGTGATTAGTTAATCTACCGAAGGTGAATTATTTCTTCCCAATACCATTAGACGAACTTCAGCATTGCTGATCTGGTGATCCCGCCAGATTCGGGCAATGTTCTGAAGACAGCGATGATCAAACACTGAAAGTCTTTTGACGTCCTTGGCGCCCAAAGACTAGGTTGCTGATCCGTATGTTAATATGAGGCGCACCGCAACATTGTAAACTCGACCCTTGAGGCATAGGCTGATGTTGTGCTTGCGCCACTGGTGACGCAGGTTCACAAGAAAAGAAAGGTCCAGAAAAACTTGGGCGGAAGCCTCGATCCTGTGAATCACTCGGTGAATCCGCAGATCTGTTCTGCTTTATGTCAACTAACAGGTAGATAAGCAAGCAGACAAACGGAGGGGTTGACTGAGTGACCGTCAGGCTGACTGGCGCCACTCTGCCTGCAAACCCCTTAAGATTCTATTCGGGAGTAATGACGGTATGCACGAAGTCGGGCTGGTCTGCACGTGTCATTTTTCCTTCGTTCTTCGTCAACCGCATCGCTGAATTGCTTTATGAGTCCAAGCTTGAAATTTAAGTTTTGTTTTTATTTGTTTGACCTACTGGTACGTATTCTCCTCCAATCAAAACATCACAACAGCATCACCGCGCGCGCTATGAAAGTCCTCCTCGTTTTGGTTCTCTCAGTTGCGGTTGTCGTCTTTGGTGCGGACTGTTTTTCACCGCGCGCGCTATGAAAGTCCTCCTCGTTTTGGTTCTCTCAGTTGCGGTTGGCGTCTTTGCTGAGAAAATGACTGTTTTTTTATGTACAATGGCTTTAGGCGAGATTACTACACCATTCTAAATGTGAAGCGGAACGCTGACACCAATGAAATAAAGCGACGGTTCCGACAGCAAGCAAAAGTTCTCCACCCAGACAGAAATAAGGACGATCCCGAAGCTGAACAGAAATTTCAGGAATTAGGAGAGGCTTATGAGGTGAGTTAATTGCCGGTCAAACCCCGCTCGCCCGAAAAGTCAATTTTACGCTGAATTCAGCTGCGTCTCAAGTTCTTACGTTCATATCACCTGGAACCCTGGAATGGGTGCATGTGTTTAATGGGAACAAATATGACGGGTGATTCTATTACGATACCCTCACAAAAAAGTTCCCGTCGGTTCATCGTACAGAATTCACCCGCACAGTAACTCATTCAAGACTTTATGGTTGTGTATGGTCGCTGGGTGGAGCTCTANCAAGAAATCCGAATTCTGGAATCACGGTACTATTGCAACAAACCTCGACGGATTCTCCGTTGCAGATAACGCAAGGCTTTTCAAAAATAAGGCAGCACAATTACCAGCCTCAGGATAAAGCGCAGATCACTTTGCCTCAAAATCGATATCGTCACAACCAAACAGATACCGACGGCGAGCAACCGCAACAATCACAATGTCCAACCAATGTCCGTAAGAGTTATAAAAATAGTTCAGTAAAGCATGGAGGTTTCAGTTCAATTTGGTACGGGGAAAAAGGGAAAAAAGAAAACAATCAGGCCAGCAATGCTGCATATTTAGATCAAGCTGGCATTTAGTCCTTTATAAGCTTAAAACGGGTCAAGAGGATGGGAAGAACTGATAGCAGGATCCTTTACTCGCCTACAAACCGTAACGTCGCTCAACTATTATGTGCACTGGACCTGATTCGTAGATGATGTCAGAGGGCAGTTGAGTATTAAGTAAGGCGGCAGCAGGTTCACAGGTAGGGAATTTGTCTACAGACTGAGAAAAAGCATGGTGATGCGTGATGCTTCGCAGCTGCTCAGGAAGGCTGTTCCAGACGCGAGCTTAATAAACTAGAAAGAATTAGTGGCGTAGGTTTGTGCGAGCTCGGGCACACTAAGAGATTGCAGGAGAGATCGCAGGGACTTGCAAATACCTAATAAAGGCTTACGTCAGGCTGCTTCTTGAATATGTCAACCGAGTCTTCGACTCAGAACGCAAGAAGGACGTGATCCCCATTCACCGTGTTCAATGAGCTTTTACGAAAATGGTTGTCGGTCTTAAATCCGTGGACCGTGCAACATGTCTTGCGGTCCTTGACCTCTTTCCCNCCCTTGGGCTATTTTTAACTCCGGGGTGACCAAATACGTAATTTTCCATTTTTAAAAGGGTTTGCCCAACAGGTTTTCTAGCCAATACATGGTAATGACAGGGTGGAAGTTTCAGGCACAGATTACACACCTTAATTAGGCAAATCCTTCGCTCGTTTCGGGTAGTTGCTGCATGGAATAATTTTCCTTCGACGGCTGTCCTCGCTACATCTCGTACCCAGGTCCAAGCAGTGATGGACGTCTTTTTTATGCAAATCCTTAAGTTGGCATGCCTATTGCCCATCACTGAAAAAGTGAACGGCAGTGCTACAACCTTTTTTGCTTGTGCCTCTCAGGTGAAGGGAAGCCGCCGAAAGACAACCATCATCATCTGCATCCCATCACTGAAAAAGTGAATGGCAGTGCTACAACCTTTTTTGCTTGTGCCTCTCAGGTGAAGGGAAGCCGCCGAACGACAATCATCATAATCTGCATCATTTTCAACTGTAATAGCCGCGCACTCGTCATAGATTGGTTGTAGCCGCAACAGATTCGTTCACCGATGATTCGAGCAGGTGGGGTAAGTAGCTGCGCAGTGGCGGCAGGAGCTGATAAACTAATGCGTAAATACACTACTGTAGGCGTAGTGTCGTGTGGCGGGATTGGGAAGGGAGCTATGCATTGGAGGAAATAGCTTGGATGCATGAGGGCGCGACTGGGCCATGTCTGACAATTTTCCTGACAATCGATGTGGCCCATCGGGAGTTCCCCATCCAAGACGACGGCAAAGACCAGTGCAGCTAATTTTGCCGGTAATGGCTTTTACACTTCCCTTCCAAGTCATTAACCGTCTCTAAAACTCCTCCACCCTCCACGTGGTTGTGCGAAAAGAACCCTCCGAGGAAGTCGGTCGACTGGCATACGCAGCACATGGCCAAGCCAGCGCAACCGATGCAGTGTGATTAGTTAATCTACCGAAGGTGAATTATTTCTTCCCAATACCATTAGACGAACTTCAGCATTGCTGATCTGGTGATCCCGCCAGATTCGGGCAATGTTCTGAAGACAGCGATGATCAAACACTGAAAGTCTTTTGACGTCCTTGGCGCCCAGAGACTAGGTTGCTGATCCGTATGTTAATATGAGGCGCACCGCAACATTGTAAACTCGACCCTTGAGGCATAGGCTGATGTTGTGCTTGCGCCACTGGTGACGCAGGTTCACAAGAAAAGAAAGGTCCAGAAAAACTTGGGCGGAAGCCTCGATCCTGTGAATCACTCGGTGAATCCGCAGATCTGTTCTGCTTTATGTCAACTAACAGGTAGATAAGCAAGCAGACAAACGGAGGGGTTGACTGAGTGACCGTCAGGCTGACTGGCGCCACTCTGCCTGCAAACCCCTTAAGATTCTATTCGGGAGTAATGACGGTATGCACGAAGTCGGGCTGGTCTGCACGTGTCATTTTTCCTTCGTTCTTCGTCAACCGCATCGCTGAATTGCTTTATGAGTCCAAGCTTGAAATTTAAGTTTTGTTTTTATTTGTTTGACCTACTGGTACGTATTCTCCTCCAATCAAAACATCACAACAGCATCACCGCGCGCGCTATGAAAGTCCTCCTCGTTTTGGTTCTCTCAGTTGCGGTTGTCGTCTTTGCTGAGTAAATGACTGTTTTTTTATGTACAATGGCTTTAGGCGAGATTACTACACCATTCTAAATGTGAAGCGGAACGCTGACACCAATGAAATAAAGCGACGGTTCCGACAGCAAGCAAAAGTTCTCCACCCAGACAGAAATAAGGACGATCCCGAAGCTGAACAGAAATTTCAGGAATTAGGAGAGGCTTATGAGGTGAGTTAATTGCCGGTCAAACCCCGCTCGCCCGAAAAGTCAATTTTACCCTGAATTCAGCTGCGCCTCAAGTTCTTACGTTCATATCACCTGGAACCCTGGAATGGGTGCATGTGTTTAATGGGAACAAATATGACGGGTGATTCTATTACGATACCCTCACAAAAAAGTTCCCGTCGTTTCATCATACATAATTCACCCGCACAGTAACTCATTCAAGACTTTATGGTTATGTATGGTCGCTGGGTGGAGCTCTACGTATCGCTGATTTGTGTCGATTCGCTCACATCACGTACATACAGAAACCGTGTAACCAGCCGGAGATTACGTGATAGAGAAGTGCCTCGTTCAAACATACGGTGTAAATGGAATAAGTACTTGAAAGCACTGTTGCAGTGTACATGAACCAATATAGGATCACGTTTTTCATTGAGATCCCACGGAACCCTTCATGAACTTCTCATTGGTCGCAAAAACGAAAAAAACATTAAGAGGTTGTGGTAATAGTGATATCCAAATATGACTGTGCCCCCATCACTCTTTCAAAATCATCCGTCGCTTGTATTAGACTCGCTGGGGAAAAAATTTCAGGTGCTGTCAACAAGTCTCCGCATGGTGCAGTGTTCAGTAGACAAGAATGTCGCTTTTCAAAGTCGGAATGCAAAACTCACCTCGATGGCCGGTTCACCTGCCGACAGTTTAAAAAAATTAAGCTTGCTTTGTATTAACTTGTTAGACAGGCTTGCTAAAGTTAACCATAAGAAAAGGTTATTCTTCAGTGTCCTGAGGCCTTGGACAACTTCCTGTTGTTTGGATAACACAGATTTCGTTTATCACTTCAAACTTTCAAAAATATAATTGTCACACTCGCCACACCAGTGTTTAGAGGGCGAATTTACCGACTGGAAGGTCCGTGGTTCGAGCCAGACCTCTGTATCTCGACTTCCCCTGTCTGGGCAACCTACACTGACGTGGCAGTTGTGCACCCAAAAAGGTGCTACGACCGATCGCTTTTTTACACCGCATATGCGCTCCAAGTCCTACTGTGGTGCCTGATAATAGCATCCCAGCCAGGGGAACCAAGACTCGCTTATAACAAACCCAGATTGTCAAATGCAGCTCAAGATCTATTTTCAAATGGTATGTGACTGAAGCCATGTGTAGACCAGCCGAACCAAGCATGACAGATTTCTGGACAAGCGTTAGAGGAGAAGGCGAAGTTCCATGCCCACGTAAACATAGCGAGCAGTCATCAACGGAGGTCGATTGTCCTAAAGCAAATCAAGGCTAACAGGACGTCTGAATATTTTCGGTGAGGTGAAAAGCACTCGCAACATTGAGGGACATAATGAATTGTAAAGGGGTGGCAGGATGCCGAAGGAAGAACACAAAGATCACGCAGCGTGAAACTGCTGACTCTCCTGGTAGTCTCAATCGACCGCAATTAGCTCATGCTGTGGATAATTTGTTGCACTGAATGGCAATTTCTGTTGTTTATACTCCCCCTTGCCCTTTGTTATCGCCATGATTCATTCGAATATCCTTAACCAATCGCACCAGAAATTTAGGGCGTAGATCTGTAGGTATCATCATCATCATCGACAGCATGACATCAGTGTTCAACACCGATGCTTCACTGCCGTACAACCATGACTTATTTGAAAGCCTTATTGTGAAGAAAAGATTAAAGGTGGATGAGGGAAGGACTTAGTGCTAGCTTAACACAATCATTCCGAGGTGCCTACACCTCCAGACATTCA
>NW_008752437.1:29459-34436 GCF_000715545.1 Opisthorchis viverrini | reverse complement strand
GAGGGCTGGGATACTGCCAGGTTGCCCAAGCCTAGACAGGGGAAGCGAGTGGCGGAGGTCGGATTCGAACCACGGACCTTCCGGTCAGTAAATTCGCGCTCTAACCACTTGGGCCATTTTGCCCCGGTCTGTAGGTATAAAATTAAAGCTGTCGTGGAGACCATTTGGTGACTAAGCGCTGGCATTGAAATCGGTGGATGGGATTTCTCACGGCTTGGAATTTGTGAGACCTGGACTGTTCAGGACCTCCTTGAAAACTCGGACGTTCTAGTGTGCACTAGTGGTAATTTGCTCGGACATCGTAAAGCCATATGCTCCCCAGTTGCTGACTAAGAAGATCAGAGTGTTATTGAAAACGGTATAGGTGTTGTTATAGCTGTAGGGCTTGTATGTCTATGGTCCGGGACTTTTACCTGCAGTGCAATCCAATCGGCCTATTTTAAGCATAGGTTCTGCTAGGATCGTGGCTTCTCTGGATGCCTGTCGACAGATTTCTTCTGACAGCAACCACAGTCCAGCTGGATACATCACCGGATACTAAGTAGTTGCACTAACCAAGAAGTTTGGTGAGCCTGAAAGGCTGAAGAAACTGGGAAAGTGGAAAGTGCTGGAAAAACTTACAAATTGTTCCGCCTGGCTCGTTCGACAGGCCCTCGGGAGCCCCTTGGCAGTCGAACCATGAGGTATCGCAATAGCTCTCTGATATCCAGTAACGAAGAACGCCTAGACCGTCGGGCATAATACTTTGAACAACGGTTCAAGCGACCACCTGCTAATTGGCTAAGTCGGTCTTGGAAACGTGGGTTGTGAATATGGAGCTCCCTTTAGCCTCGGGTTTATATCCCCAAATGTATGACAATGCTGAAGCGTCACCATGCTCCTGTTCCAGAAGACATACCACCCGCTCTGTTGGGAGATGGTGGCGAATTCTCTATTCAGTGCCTGTTTACCCTATTTGCGTCTGTCTGGGAGAAGGAGACCGTCCGGGGTAGTGGGAATGAGTCGATAATATTGCAAATCTCAGAATGGGATACTCACAGTGAATATACCACCAAGGTGTCATTTTAAACCGCGCTGCAACAAGATCTCTGGCGTCACTAGTTCGTCGTCTTGCAGTGATAGGCAGAATTTTAACGCGTGATTATTATGCTGAATCGTGATCGGATATAGGCCGCATCGGTTACATTCCCAGATCGCCGGTTCTTCTGACCACACTTGTTGGACAAGGGAGGCTCCGGTCCTTATGTTCACATACTTCCGGCCGTGTGAGTTTGTGGGGATCTCTCAAACCTTTCCCACGAAAAGAATATCCACTGCTTCTACTTTTGGTGGACTTCGTCATTGACGGGTTTATGAGGAGAACGGTGTAAGATCTTCAAATCTCCGGTTTCCGTATGGTTGCTGGTCTGATGGAGTGCGCAGCTGATATCATGTTCATCTCAGAAGACGTAGACAGCATAAACGTTGTTAACACCTTTCGGGAAGTGTCTTACATCTTCAAAGTGCAGTCTTGCAGTCTCTGAACATGCCGTTCGCAATTCAAAGAGCATCACCGGGGATTGTGGAAAATTTAAATACCTCTGGCCGGGTCATTGCAAGAATCTCGGAGACTAATCGTATTTAACAATATGCGTCAAAAGTCTTGTGTACCTGGGTTCAGTGAGGTCTTTGTTGTATGAGTGCGAGGCGTGGCCCCTGCGGACAGGTGATTTGAAGCGCTTTCAACTTTTTGATCACCGTTCTCAGAAGCTTTTTTGATGTGGCGTTAATGAATTCGTAAAGAAGTAGTCGAGAAACGGGTCCTGAGTTTCACAAAAAGCACTTACCTCAGAAGAAACCAAGCACCACCAACTGTGGTGGCTCGCCTACATGTTGTGCATACTAAATCATCGTCAACCGAGACGAATGGTTTCTTCGTAACGGCACAAAGTGCGATGTGGATGACTGGTGACTTTGTAGAAGGGCATGGAAAAGAGGAGTTTCGTCGTGATTCGTGTGACCCGTCTTCCAGGATCCAGTGACCCCGTGCTTGGTAGGAAACATGGCAAGAAATGACGTCTAGCCGATGTCAGTGGCCTCGTGCTGTCAATTTCTTTCAGATTATCTGCTTGGGCTTTTTGTGCTACGGGGACCACGGATTGCCTGAGGCTCATTCCCCATCCAATCGGGACTTTAAATATAACTGATTAAACTTTGTGGCAGTGCGGCATTGATGCTGTAGTGTTACTTAGTTGGGCACCAGTCTACTACTGTCAATGATGATGATGATGACGTTGATGAGGATAATGATGTGGCTGAGGCAGTCGCTTGGTGTACAGTTTTCGGACGGAGGTATAATAATTGATTAGCTTACGTTGTCTGGAGCAACTTGTTTCTAAATTAGTTCAATATAAATAGCGCTTGTGGGAAATTATCCGGCCCGGCAGCTCGATAGCGATTCAAAACCTAAAGGTATGTTGGTGTGTCGACTATGGGGATTCGAACTCACCGACCACTGTTCCAGTTGAGTGGATGAAATGGAATACATAAGTACTACTTGACACATGTCACGCCCGTTTTCAGACGATGGCCCTACACCATTTTTGACTGTAATCAGCATCGTCGAGACGCTCCACTCTGTATTTCAGATAGGTTTTTAGAGTAGTCGCCAGGCTGGCCTAAAGGATTCACTGCCTTTGGAAAATTGCTGTTATCACACTCCTGTCTCGGCGAGCAGGTTGACTCTATGTCCAGGTCACCTCGCTGTTTTTCGTCCGACTGCTCCCCGTAGGCTTAGAAACCGAGTTTCATCCCAAACGATCATTGTTGTGCTGAAACCAGACCACCACGATAAAGTGACGGCCTTAGGTCATAAAAGCTGCATGTATCACGTATTAATGTTCCATCGAGTGCTTGAGCAGACAAATTAATTCAGTTCAGTTCAATTTGTCAGCTATAAACCATGTACCAGAGGCACATCGATTCCAGCTGCTACAGTTCCGATCACCGGAAAGTGGGAGATACAGCTAAGCATTGGAGGTGACGGCATGTTCAGTTAGTTCGGCGAATGTGTTACTACACATTCAAGGCGATAATTTTGGTGCACGAGTGCCGCTGACTGCACGATTGGACCATTTCTTTCTCTGTCATTAAACATCATGGAGTTGAGTTCCCGGGTCCTCATTCAGGAAGTCAGCAGCTGTCAACCTGACTAAGTTTACTGCTTAGTGTCTTCACAACTCGTTGCCAGACGATCCGCTATCCACCTCTCGGTCGCTTCCACTTAGCATAGGACTGGGCGAAAAGGACTCTGAGAGGCAGACGGTCCTCTGGCATGCGGAGTGTAGGACTGGGCGAAAAGGACTCTAAGAGGCAGACGGTCCTCTGGCATGCGGAGTACATGTCCTACGGCCATCTGGCGTGCTCCAGCATCGTCGATCCGATGGTCAAACACTGACAACTTTCCTCTGCGCACAGAGGCCACGTTTCTGATCCACGAATCGGGTTGAATCGTACTGCCACAGTGCGAACTCCGCCCTTGACAGACACACCGACGTCACGTCGCTGCCTTTAGTATCGGAGGCTAGTAAAAGCTGTCATGGCCTTCCCGATTCGAGGAGTAATGTCATTTTCACCCGCCCGGAATTTCTTCTGCTGCTCAGGTAAACAAACTTATCTACTACATCGATTTGCTCATCTGCAAGCACGAGGTTTGGGTTGGATCCCGCTCGGTCTTATAGGTGTGACTCACAGGCAGAACTATCTAGGTTATTCAAAACGGTTTGCATTTTGAAGTATCTAAAACAAGGAAAGCAATATTGTCCGCATACTCAATGTGTGTGAGCGAACATCCCGGGAGCATTTCAACCACGACGTTTCAAAGCCAGTCAGAGGAATTTAAAGCAGTATATCAATTGCAGATTTGAATGATGAAGGCGAGAAGGGGTATTTTTGTCTTGAACCACTGCACATGAACTCACGCGAAAGCTTGCGCCCGCAGGGATTCGCATACAGAACTTTCGTAAGGGATATAAATTTGGAAGGGACACCTTTGATAGCCAGACACCGCCAAAGTTTCCAACGATCGATAGAGTAGAAAACAGCTTTCATGTCTAGTAAAACAACCAGCGTGGGACGTTTGAAGGTGTGGCGCTGTTCAAGAATTTCCCCCAAGATAACGATATGGTCGATGCATTTTCGGCTAGGGTGAAACCCAGGTTGATTGTCTCGAATCTGTCACTCTCGATAATCGAACAACCTGCGCAAAATAATTCCAGAAAGCACCTTGGATGCCAGGGCTGCCAGGTTGATGCCAAAATGGTTTTTCTATGAAAACTGGGATGGTGGCCGAGGAGGTCCATTCCATTGGCATTGTTTTTGTCCCAAATCTTCTGCAGTTTGGTCGTCAATGTCCACCAGGACCTCACTACCTTTGAAGAGTGTGGGATGCAGGCCATCAGGGCCAGTCGCCTTGTCGCAACCTTCAGTTCACTAGCGTTTTCTGTCATTTTAAAAGTTCTTGGTTATCCAGTGTTTGTGGAGTCCGATTGTGCCATAATAGTCGCTAATTGTTGGTATGGCCTTCCTGACAACGGTGAGGTTGATTTCGACGATATTCGGTGTTTATTTGGTGGAGTCGGATGGCTTCGGCACTAATATCCCCTGTCAGGATTACTATATCTGTCCTTTTTTCTAACCGAAGCATTGAATTTAGAAAGCGATTGTTTTTATTTATTTTTCTAGGTAATAGTTTAGACACGGAACAATGGCTGGGACACTGGCCGATGGGTTGATCGCACTGCATCGTTCAGTGGGTGGAGAGGGGTGTGGTGGAGGTCCGGTGAGCGAAGAGCCCTATGGGCGAATGATACTTCCTGGTTGCTCAACCTGAAGGTTATATGGGTGAGGTTCCCCACGCTGGACGCTTTACTCAAGAGCCTGGCCCTGGTTCTTGACTCAAAATTTTGAACCACGAGGTAGCGATTGTTAGGGTTTTCT
>NW_008752437.1:23452-28483 GCF_000715545.1 Opisthorchis viverrini | reverse complement strand
AGGTTGATTTCGACGATATTCGGTGTTTATTTGGTGGAGTCGGATGGCTTCGGCACTAATATCCCCTGCCAGGATTACTATATCTGTCCTTTTTTCTAACCGAAGCATTGAATTTAGAAAGCGATTGTTTTTATTTATTTTTCTAGGTAATAGTTTAGACACGGAACAATGGCTGGGACACTGGCCGATGGGTTGATCGCACTGCATCGTTCAGTGGGTGGAGAGGGGTGTGGTGGAGGTCCGGTGAGCGAAGAGCCCTATGGGCGAATGATACTTCCTGGTTGCTCAACCTGAAGGTTATATGGTTGAGGTTCCCCACGCTGGACGCTTTACTCAAGAGCCTGGCCCTGGTTCTTGACTCAAAATTTTGAACCACGAGGTAGCGATTGTTAGGGTTTTCTTGGGGAACCATACCCGGAGCCAATCACTCAAAACTCTGACCCACTTGTCTGCAATGGCCCGGACTAGCCTGAAGACGCAGGGAGTAAGACATAACTGTCGGAAACCCAATGCGGCTGCACACAGCAGGTGCTTTTTCAGTAGCACCAGTCTATTGGGTTTTAAAAGTAGATCGACCATACTAGATAATTCGCCAGCGGTCACGGTCGACCGTTGGGGGATCGGTGTGTGCGGTTTTTAGGGTCGACCCTTTCTAACCCATCCTTCCTCGGGAGGAAGGCAGCATCGCGTTACTGTCTTCACACTCCTATCATAGGAAACAGTACAACTTTACCTCCAGACCTCGTGATAGGATGGGGGGGCGAGATGGACCGAGTGGTTAGAGCGCGAATTTACTGACCGGAAGGTCCGTGGTTTGAACACCACCTTCCTCTCGACTTCCTCTGTCTAGGCTTGGGCAACCTGGGAGTATCCCAGCCCTCGTGCTTCCTTCGGGTAGCATGGCAGCTAGACATTGAAAGGGTGCTGCAGCTAAACGATTTCTTTTTTGTGATAGGATTTCTCGCAGTACGATGATTTGCTGTCCTTCGTCGGGCTGCTCACCGCTGGCCTTCCTGGTATGGTTGAATCTTGTGGAACTGAGTTTCAGTTAATGTAGCCCGCAGGTTCATTGCAGCACAGAAGCACGATCACAACAAGATGGCAGCTCTCTGGCGGAAGTGGGGGCAGCAGACAACCTATAGTGTGTCCATGTCCCTTAATTCAAGGGCGATTTTATCCTGTCGGTCAGTAGCTCAATGGATAATGCTTCGGAAGTCGGCATAATCTGTTTCTTATATTCGTATACTTTTAATACGGCAGTGAAGCATCAGTGTTGAACACTGATGTCATGCTGTCGATGATGATGTATACTTTTAACCCTGTGAGAGAAAGCGGGTGAATAACGTGTGACTTAATCTACCTGCCTTATTCCTTACGATGCGTTACCGAAATCTACCATAATTGGCTATGGATGATGGTGACACGGTGGATAATAGCTAAAAACTGGACCTTACTGTTGCTGTGTGACTGGTGTGTGATTCGTTATTTTTCATTACCCGGCGTGGTTTCGTGTTGCTACTGTGATTTCATAGTTGGTATGGTGCTGAATAGAGCAGATACAAGGTTAATTAACAGTACAAGATGAAAGATAATACATTCAGAGGATTAGATAGATGATTCACAAGCTTCATTCACAGAAGGATGTCCCCAAATATGGCGCAGAATTCCAAAGGTTTTATGTTGGTAGTTGTGTTACGTGTGCACCCAGCTTTCTATATCACTTTGATACAATAAATGTTGGAGATGGATGGAATATCTTCCACTACGTGGTACTAACGGAGTTTGATAGGTGTGTTTAACTGGGGTGAAACCTTCATCTGTGCCTGAAGTTAGTATACAGTCGTTTTGGAAGTGGAGAACATGTATACTGTCTTTGATCGATAAGCGCAGTCTCCTTGTACGCCTATTGTGAGCATTCCGTTTGGCTAAAATGCAGGTAGCTTATGGTTTTCCACTCCAGTTCACCTTACTTGGTCATCATCTTCCATCAGGCCTATGAGTCTTGTGCAGTTGCCTTGACCGTATCGGTTGGTCCTTCTACAGCCAGTATTTTCAACAGCTTAAAGCAAAGCTCTGTTAAGACTTTAATACTCTGATTGAAGCTGACATCGTCTTTTGCCAGTGTGTACGCCATTCGGACCGCAACGCCAGTGAAAATCATATATGACACTTCCAAGTTGGACTTGCACCCGTAAATCTTTGACCGAGGAACCGAGCATCCAATCCTTGAGCTAATATTTGTACCTGTTTGCGTCAGTCGTCTTGCTTCAGCGTGTTTATTTTCTCTGCCACTTTGGTGTTGATTCGCAGTTTATGTGATACGTTTGCTATACAAATGGGTGACATGCGAATCGGACTTGCCGGTCGGCAGTGGTCAAACCACAGGACAACCTGAGCTTAGAAAGAATTCACAGACGGTCTACACGGAACCGAATGTGGCGAATATGAGATAGAAAGTGGGCCCGTGATTCGAGTCTATCCCGACAGCTGTACAGTTCCGGCTTTTCAGTGGAACCTTGCACGATGCCTCGAAAAAGGCCAGCTGGTTGTGATACGTGTCTACCTTCTTCCTAATTTTGGAAAGGTGTTGTTTTGCCTTGTACTGGTTGATATTTTATTTGTAAGCCATAAACTGTGCACAAGTTACAAAGTGATCCCACTCCCCGAGGAAGAACGTATTGGTATGGGTAAGATACACATTGGGGAGTGATAGCCGGAAGTGAAGTACTGTAAACTGATGATGATGCATTTGTTAGGAGCGCCGACTGCTAATGGTTTAAGTGAAAGGATCGCTTTAGATGCGCGACCAGACCATGTCCCTAACCACCGATGTTACCGATCTCATGGATCTTGCCAACACAACGGAGTTGGTGACTTGTAACTTGGAGCTCGAAATAACTCGCTGGTTAAGACGCCAACCTACTGAGCTCAAGGTCCATGATTCGAACCTAGCCGCAGCATCTCGACTGTTCTTGTCTACACTTGGGCAACCTGGCAGCATCTCAGTCCTCTTGCATGACAGCTAGGCACTGGAAGGGTGTCACAACTGAACGATTATTTTATTTATTTTTTAACCTCAAGTCGGGATCTTATCTTCCTTATACAGTTTCCCCTTTGTACACGCCTGAGTACAAACAACTGCAAGTCAATCTTAGCCAGGCGCACCCCTATTATGTGAGTTCATCTATCATGCGGAAGTCATTCGACATGCTTTTGTACCACCGACTTTCGATAAAGCCGTCTGTCTGTGTAGTGTCGACACTGATGTTTTCTAACACTTACCTACTCAGTTTGCCACGTTGCCGACAGCACTAGTTTGGAACCTGCGTGCGATGTGTTGTTCTGTAATGGAGTGTTATCCGTCCTCCAATGCCTTTGGTCACTCTCTTTTTGCACTTTAAGGTCTTGTCGGATCCTGAGAAGCGGAAAATCTATGATCAGTATGGCAAAGAAGGTTTGAAACGCCATGGAAGCGGTGCTCCGCACCATGATCCATTCGCCAGCTTCTTTGGTTTTGGATTTGACTTCGGAGGTGGTCGTGGAGGCTCTGAGGAGGTCGCACGGGGAGACGATTTGGTTGTTGACCTTTGGGTCACTCTGGAGGAACTTTATGTCGGTGACTTTGTCGAAATCTCACGTGTCAAGTTGGACAAGAAAAATACCAAGGGGACACGCAAATGTCGTTGTCGTAGGGAAATGCGCACCACCATGCTCGGACCTGGCCAATTCCAGATGCATCAGGTTGAAGTTTGTGACGACTGTCCAAATGTTGAGTGAGTCCTTTTCAACTTTGCACTGTGATTTAGCCGTTCTGTAACGATTGTTTGTTTATATTTGTAATGGAATTGGCCAGTGAATTTCAGTAGAAAAAAGTCGTTCATCTGTAACACCCTTCCGATGCCTGGCTGCCATGCCAACGGAAGGAGGCACGAGGGCTGGGATACTGTCAAGTTGCCCAAGTCTAGACTGGATAAGTCGAGATGCCTAGATCAGGTTCGAACCACGGATCGTTCATCTCACCCTTCCGATGCCTGGCTGCCATGCCAACGGAAGGAGGCACGAGGGCTGGGATACTGTCAAGTTGCCCAAGTCTAGACAGACTGAGTAGAGGGGCAGAGGTGGGAACCCGAACCATGGACCATCCGGTCAGTAAATCCGCAATCTAACTGGTCGAGCCATCTCACCCCCGGTAGGAGAGTTGGTACAGGGACACCCGGACACAACCACACTGGCAAGCGTACAAACATAACGGTGCGTAGTTGTGATGAAGCATGCGAGTAGTCTATGGTCTGGTGCCAAAACTCCACCCACGCATCCGATGGAAGGTGAAGTTTCTTACAAAAATTATGGAACCGTCTTGCAATGTTCGTTTAATATTGTCTATTGGTCAATGAACGTCCAGGAGAGTTTAAGAGAACGCACGAAAATGTCCACTTCTCAAAAACTGTACAGATGAGTTGTTCCATTCTGTGTCTATTGGCTGATGTATGCTTATTTAATGTTTGCTAATAAACAGCTTTGCTGTGAAGAGTTTTCCTTCTTTCAACCAGTGCCAATCAGGACCACCACTTTTACAAGGATAATGGCTGGTACGAAGACCATGATGTAGACAAAACAAGTAGGAATCAATGAGCACTCAGGTGAAGTCGGCTAGAGAATGAGGAACTCATCAAGTAGAAAAATATCTAACCTAACTCAAGTAGTATCCTTTAATTATCAGCTCATGTTACAAAGGCAGGACATTTGTGCTTTTCTGCATGGTGCGATTTATGAGGCATTCACAACTGTTGGTGTCATAATAAACAGTCTGGTGAGCGCTTGCCAATGATCCTGCGTATCCATGCTGAAGTGATTTCAAATAGCTCCCATGCTTTCAGTACGAGTCGCTTAGATCTTAGCCATGGCATCAACTAGGCCTACATAGTAGCCTCATTTTCAGCTTCTCACTTGTTCAGGAATGGAAACCTGATTTGGCTTTTCTATTCAAAATCACTCAGTTGATTGTTTGTACAGGTTTTGGTTTTTGAACGA
>NW_008752437.1:0-21685 GCF_000715545.1 Opisthorchis viverrini | reverse complement strand
TCATGGATCTTGCCAACACAACGGAGTTGGTGACTTGTAACTTGGAGCTCGAAATAACTCGCTGGTTAAGACGCCAACCTACTGAGCTCAAGGTCCATGATTCGAACCTAGCCGCAGCATCTCGACTGTTCTTGTCTACACTTGGGCAACCTGGCAGCATCTCAGTCCTCTTGCATGACAGCTAGGCACTGGAAGGGTGTCACAACTGAACGATTATTTTATTTATTTTTTAACCTCAAGTCGGGATCTTATCTTCCTTATACAGTTTCCCCTTTGTACACGCCTGAGTACAAACAACTGCAAGTCAATCTTAGCCAGGCGCACCCCTATTATGTGAGTTCATCTATCATGCGGAAGTCATTCGACATGCTTTTGTACCACCGACTTTCGATAAAGCCGTCTGTCTGTGTAGTGTCGACACTGATGTTTTCTAACACTTACCTACTCAGTTTGCCACGTTGCCGACAGCACTAGTTTGGAACCTGCGTGCGATGTGTTGTTCTGTAATGGAGTGTTATCCGTCCTCCAATGCCTTTGGTCACTCTCTTTTTGCACTTTAAGGTCTTGTCGGATCCTGAGAAGCGGAAAATCTATGATCAGTATGGCAAAGAAGGTTTGAAACGCCATGGAAGCGGTGCTCCGCACCATGATCCATTCGCCAGCTTCTTTGGTTTTGGATTTGACTTCGGAGGTGGTCGTGGAGGCTCTGAGGAGGTCGCACGGGGAGACGATTTGGTTGTTGACCTTTGGGTCACTCTGGAGGAACTTTATGTCGGTGACTTTGTCGAAATCTCACGTGTCAAGTTGGACAAGAAAAATACCAAGGGGACACGCAAATGTCGTTGTCGTAGGGAAATGCGCACCACCATGCTCGGACCTGGCCAATTCCAGATGCATCAGGTTGAAGTTTGTGACGACTGTCCAAATGTTGAGTGAGTCCTTTTCAACTTTGCACTGTGATTTAGCCGTTCTGTAACGATTGTTTGTTTATATTTGTAATGGAATTGGCCAGTGAATTTCAGTAGAAAAAAGTCGTTCATCTGTAACACCCTTCCGATGCCTGGCTGCCATGCCAACGGAAGGAGGCACGAGGGCTGGGATACTGTCAAGTTGCCCAAGTCTAGACTGGATAAGTCGAGATGCCTAGATCAGGTTCGAACCACGGACCTTCCGGTCAGTGAATTCGCCATCGCCAAATTTCAGTCAACCTTGACGTATAAATTACGGGATAAATTCTTCGCAACCGTTCAGACATTCGGAATTTCGTCTCCCTGGAATTCGCCAGGACGATTTGCAACAGGAAGCGTGTGAGTGGCTTTGGTAGCGCGATTTATGTTGTCTGACTCAAAAGACGTCGCCGCTCTTTGAGGCAATTATCCAAAAATACATCGCTACGTTCCGTTTGTACCTAATCTTTGGTAGCTCCATTCGACTGAGGTCCATGTGTTTCAGTACCGTTTTGTTATCGACGGCCTTCCGTGTCATTTTGTTCATACATAAGATTGATCCTACCGCAATGAAATACAGACTTTGCCGAAAGGTCCGGGATAGAATAGTTTTCGGGGACGAACAACAGATCGAGACCGATCTTGTTTGTATGGTATTGAAAACGGAAAACATGTACCATAAAGTCCGATTCCCTTCTCCGTAAGGTCGTACCGTAACAGTATGTGCGGGTGTATTGTCTGTTATCCTGTGCGCGTGAACCCACATCGTTCAAATACTCAGCTCATATCATCCAGCTGATGACGGTGAGGTATAAGGCCATTAGTATGATATTCGGCCCTCAATAGCACATGGATTCGTCTCTCTCCACGGCCGTGCACTTCAACATCCTGTTTCCTCAGAATAGAATGCTGCAGGAGCTTTCGCGATTATATTATATAGGAATAGCTGAATGCCTCCTCACTGCTCTGTAGTCCGCTCCTATGAGAGTGCCGTGAGTCGTATTGGCTGCAGTCATATAAAAGCTTGTTTTTCCGAATTCCCTGACTCGTTCTACCCGCTGTTCTTTGCGTAAACAGATTTTATCAAGAGGAACGTCACCTGGAGCTTGAAATCGAAGCCGGAATGCGAGACGGGCAGCTGTACCCCTTTGTATCTGAAGGTGAACCACATATGGATGGTGAACCGGGGGACTTAAAGTTCCGGGTTCGACAACAAAAGTAAGCCGCACTTACTCGTTCATTGATTTGAACTTATTGTGAATTGTCCGAACGGACGGGAGTGTTCCAAATGTGATAATTTGCCGGGTAGTAGTTTGCTAGACGTTCTCTAGATGTGCTCTGGTCATGGTGTTTTGTTCTAATCTCCATCCAAGATTGCCTACTCATTAAAACCATTCATTTAGAGTGTATCCGATTGAGAACGCCATTAGTCAGCCTGCCAAATAGACGAAATACACTCATTCGCATACCATTTTGGTTTTGATGGGAGACTAACCTGGAGCCCAGCTGAATTTCTCGTCCGTGGTCTTTTAAACAACCAACTGTTCTGCACCAGGCCGGCTCATGTTTTAGTTGGCACGATATTCGAGATATCGCGATACATTGTATAGACGTAATGCACTACTCATAAGGTTGCCGAAAATTCCTCGACAGTCCACGACGGATTTCGCCCTTGTTTCGACTCATCAGGTAGGCGCTGTCTACGAGTTTCCGTCAACGTCGTGTTCCACTTGAACCCAAATTGCACAACATTAGTGATACTATTCTATCCAGGCTTTCTGAGCTAATTGAAGTTTGACGAAAGCATGATCAATGCGAGTCAACCTCCATCAAGTGACCCTGCACTTGTTGTCTGATTAACAAGAGCAGGCTTCTAATTCTCCGCAAGAGTTAAAGTGCCATCTCCGGCTTAGCCCCGGCCAAACGCTGTCCACTGAAACAAAAACGTGATCCTTAGATCTCTCTGAATTTTGTTAGATGTCAATGATATCATTGGGCAACGGTTGATGAAGCAACTGGACATCCTCTTGTATTGATTTTCCTATCAGGGTTGTTGCTCCGTACGGGTTGATAAATATCTGTTTTCAGGCTCATTAGTCAGTTTCTCATATCTGACAAAACAGCTTGGTTTTTTAATTATGTCAACTCACGCAGGAGATAACATCATTGGCAAAGAATATATTCGAGCTGCCTTTAGAGAGTGCCAATCTAAGCCGTGGATGAATTTGTACTCCACTGTGGACTACCCTTGAATTGTTGAATAGCGCCGAACTGTTACTCCCATATTTGTGTTTGGCGACACTTCAGTACAGGACCACGGTCCTTTATTGTAACGACAACGTCCATCCACTTCTACTTCAAATTTATATTCTACTGTTAAAAAGCGAAGAAACCTCGTCTCAAGTAACCAACAACTACGCTTTCAGAAAGCGTTTGCTTGCTCGTAGTACAGGAAATGGAGTAGTTCACCGTCATCATCCT
Source organism: Opisthorchis viverrini (assembly GCF_000715545.1). Taxonomy (NCBI): domain Eukaryota; kingdom Metazoa; phylum Platyhelminthes; class Trematoda; order Opisthorchiida; family Opisthorchiidae; genus Opisthorchis; species Opisthorchis viverrini. The sequence goes on along the minus strand of NW_008752437.1, from coordinate 18,257 downwards.
TATCGTTGTTTGTGAGACACTTTAAAACCAGCATCTAACTGTGTATCGAAATCTTCGTATCAATGGTTTGCGAACCGGCTGGAGCTGCCACTAGTCAGGATGTTGACAGGCATGACTTCGACATCCTTTGCAGCCTCGACAAACCCCCATGGTTGTTGGGCTGATTTCGTGAATTCTCAGGATCGGACAGAATTTCGGACGCTCACTTCTCTGATCTGATGTAAACAGGTGAACTTCAGAGGAACGACGTCCTGTATTGGCATTTAAAGAAGTTACCAATGCCACCGTCGAATGTTCGTATGATGGAAGTCCTTTTCGGTGATTCCAAGTGATAAATAAAGACAGTGTAACTTCGGAGACTACGTCTACATGGTAAGTCCTGAAAGGTCCGAACCGGCAGCCAGCAGCTGGATAGTTTTCATCGGTCTTAGATGCTGTATCAAGTCGAAGGAAATTACTTTGATATCTTGAAAATGTAACTGTCGGAACACAGGTCGGCCCTTTCGCATTACATTTGGTCAAAGAATATCATGAACTAGAGATTCAGTTGAATCCCACCCGAGTCTCCAGTTAACACCGACTCAATCTTCAAACGAGTGTTCAACTCCAAATTCGATGACGTTTAGCAGTGAGACGGCATTCGCTCCTGTCATGTCGTGGACCGACCTGCTCTCTCGGTCGCACGCGACTGACACCATTTTTTGAGCCTAATGTAGGTGGTTTTTGTACCGGACGTCAGATAGCTAGATGGAAGTAACGTCAACTGATCGGGCTATTTCCTTTGCAGAAAACTCTGAGAAGCGAAGATCCCCATATAATGAACACTTCTAATTCGCGACTCCCCTATTCCTCAAGCGAGTTGGTTTCTTCACTACTTTCCCGATGTTGTCGGAGATGGTATGCTAGCCCTGGGTCTCCCTCCATGTCGCATTTTTCGATTATAAAGCTTTATTCAGGAAAAAGTATGGCACCAAGAAACCGGTATTCTCTGTTGATGTTGCTATTAGTGATCATGATGACACTGAAACATGTGAACAAAATCATTTTCGCGGAAATTATTGGCAATATCAACATGAACCTGAAGACTGTACAAGTGTTCACTTTTACAAATGAGCTTAGATTCTCTTGGCATACTGCGTATTCGGCCTGTATACTTGTACGAGAATGACTTTTGAAACTGCTTGTTTTGCAACACTGTTTCACAGGCACTGAATTACGGTCGGTCGCTTTTCCAAAATGGTTTAAAGATTCATTTTTCACTTTCAGCCAAAAATTGTTGAGGACAATCATGGTAGCTCGGATTGAATGGCTGGTCGGTTGGTTTGTCCACTGAGCTGAGCAGTTTGGTTGCAAATGTTTCACCGTCAAACTAGGTCACATCACCAGTTTACTGTACCAATAAAATATTAATGAATTAATTACTCGTTCAGCCGTAACACCCTTTAGGAGCTTAGCTGCCTTGTTGCCAGTAGGATGTAAGAGGGCTGCACAAATACGCATCCCGGTTTTGTCTTATTCATCGGCGGCGAAGCGTCTGCGACCGAATTGCTCAGCTCAGCGTACAAGTTGATCATCACTTGTGAGAATCGTAACCTAGAATCTCAGTGCAGTACGCCGCCGATTGCCATTCCAGGAATTTCTGTCTTCTGGAGTGACCAATGCGGCATGGATTTTTCGTCCAATTTTACTTGCCCGTTGATAGGTGGGACTGAAGGGGGCAGCAACAGTCGACGTCGGAAGCATGTGTCATGCAGTCAGTCCGTCAATTGATAACTATGTACTGAGGTGGGACATTTCTGGATGTCTCATTTCATTAGCTCAAAATAGCTGTATACAAATCGGGAACGTTCACGCAATCCGACCGGAATGAACCTCACTCGTGTTTGTGTGTGTGTGTGTGTGTATAACTTCATTTGCAGCAACTTAAGTGCAATAAAATAAACTACAATAGAGAACCCTAACTGTCCCAACGGTTACAAGCGGGCACACTGATTCACACCGACCTAAGCACAACCGTATAAGAATGTAAAGTTTTCATAAAATTTGAATGATTAGCACTTGTTTCCAGCTCTGAATGGGTGCATTCCTCATAGACGTGTACTCTCACTGTGTGGTAGACAGCCGTAGTGATCCACATGTCTGTCCATTTCTGCACATCCCTTCACACTCTACCTTACTGGCACGAGATTTAGGCATGAGACTGATAATGTGGTTTTGTATTTTCGTCGCGGTAAAATAAACTCAGCTGAGATGCCGCTTGCAAGCTGTTCGAAGACGAAGTGTGGTCTCGAATATCACTGTTGGAAAAAATGACCACATTCGGATATATGTTCCGGTGGGCATGATGCGAAAACCTCAGCATAAAGTCCTATCAGAGGTGCACACATCAACTCATCATAGCCATGGCTACCGTTGTGCTTCAACTAACCCTCGGTATAATCACGGAAGTGAAAACTAGTAAACCCTGCTTCTCATCCATATTAACCTATTCTGCGTCCTTCAACAATTCGAAAAGCTGACACAGAAATCCCGGGGCTGGACTAGAATCCTAAACAGGGAAACGCCTGTGTGACAAAAAATAGAGCTGCAACATATTCAACAGCCCTCCCCAAAGCCAAGCGTTGTGGAAAGATACCGTGAAAACCCCAACACTAATCATAGTCGTAACATCGAACGCGACTTTGGACCTTTCGGTTAGGACGATCGAGCCTTAGCCACTGAGCAATCTCGAATTCCGAACGTGAGAGCGCCTTCTCCTTTTCAGAGGATCCGCACTTTATTGAGTCCCTGCTTCGTTTGTTATGTTCGCTTCAGAGACACGTTTGTTGGGAACCTTATTTCTAAAGCTCGAACAGCTTTGTCCTCATAGTCCCCTTTGTCCCCATTTTCCCATTACTTTCCAACATTCCACCTTCCAGGCATCGATACTTTCAGCGTCGAGGTGATGATCTATACACCAACGTCACACTCAACTTGGTCCAGTCGTTGGTGGGCTATCATATCAGTATAACACATCTGGATGGACATCAGGTACGTGAATTGGATTAACTAGTTAATGTTTGGGTGTGATAGATTGCCCACGTTCCTCAAAAAGCTGTTCTTATTAGGCGCACTGCCAAGGACCAGTGGAAGTCACCTAGAAGGTAGACCAGATGCTCCTGCTCTATTCTTTCGTACTACAAGATAGTTGTGCTTTCTGTGAACCACGAGCATCTACCAGGGTCGGAGGGTGCTGTCTGTTCCGATTGGTGAAAAACTTTTACAACAATCGGAGAACTGTTCCGCTTAACTGCAGCTACGGTCCAAAGTGACCGCCGTACTGAATTTTTTTCGCACCCTAGTTGACCCTTGTTTACCTTTTTGGAACCCTTCGTACTAGAACCCGGTTCATACTAGTTCTAAACAGGATCTAGATGGTTCAATTCACATCCTACTAACCATTGCTCACTTACGGACTAAGGCGACCTAGAATCGTCTCGGTCCATGTGTTTCTATGGGGTTGCACAACAGCATTGTCTCGACAAGATGCCGCAGGAAAATTAATTGAACTGAATTCTATCTATCTTTTTTGAATTATCCCGTGATAATGGTTGTGGGTTGCACAATAGCTGTACGTCGAACTCTCACTGTGGCTGAATGTTGGCCGGTATTCTGTCCAAACCCTCCGGAAAATGTGGTGTACACTATTGCTGAATCGCTACCATGACACCGATGACCAGTCATAATTCCACCCTTTCTATTCAGCCACTGGGTACAGCGCTTCTTTCATCCAACCCCTATCCCTTGCCCAACTCCCATTGTAGGTGATCCTGAAAAGCGACAAAGTGACGCCTCCTGGCACCATCATCCATAAGCCCGGCGAAGGAATGCCCAACTACGAGAATCCGCGTGTTCGCGGATCTTTGTACGTTACATTTGACGTCGCATATCCTGAAAACCGTGAACTAAGCAATCAGGAACGTGAAGAAATCTCCCGAGTGTTTCCGGAATTTGTCGGATTTGTTTCGTCCGATGGTGCAGCTTCTGGTCTACCAGTTATGCCCGCCCAAATCTACAACGGCCTGGATGCGCTTCCACGTGCAGCCCACGCGTCTAAAGTAACGGCTTAGAAACTAATTGTCTCTGTGATGGAGGATCTCACCAACACCTATGTTTTTGACTTTTCTAACTTCTTTTTTGGCCAGTTCTTCTTGCTTGCACCAAGACGCATCGAACCCTGTGCATTCTCATGTTTTGCGTTACACCCCTGCCACTATTTTGCGCGTGTACAGTTGTACAGTTCGGATTGTTTCGCAACTCCTTCCACCCTCCCCGTTGTTCTCTCCCGGGGCAGACAGACAAGAATAACTATACGTTTGCTGGTGAAATTGAATCGCTATATTTTCCTTCCTCTCTCTCTCTCAGGAAAAGGGTGTTTGCTAGAACAACGCCAGTAGGAGTTATTAGCGGTAGCAAGAAGATTAGGTAAAACATTTGGTGTCGTTTCTACTTTGACAAGAAGTCGGATATGGTTGTTTTTCAGTGATGACTTTGGGCGCGTTAAGTTGAGTGGATCTGATGACATGTTACAAAAAAGAGTAGGCCATTCATCAGCGCCAATCCGATAAGATGAAGAACCATCACCTTTGTTTGTCGAAGAACGGCCTGTAATATGGTGCATCTAATCGTCCAGTTGGCACAGCAACGCGACGCCACGCATAATCCAGTGACTCTCCGGTTGATCTGAGGTAAGTAGCATTGGCAACACGAAGTTGGTCGAGTGGCCGGTTGTGGACAGCACACCACGCCGCTCGCTTGTCTTATATACCGGGGCTGTGTAACACGGTCGGGGCTGGATATCGCTCTTCTTCATTGGGATTAGCCAGATCTGGAAAATATGGAGCGACATGAAACAAGTGTCTCTAGTGCATCAGGTAGAATTGGCGCTACGTCCCACCTAAGCACAGCAGCTGTTACATAGCTGGCTTGATATTCACTAGCTAACACCGTCGACTGCCTGTGTCCCACATCCTGAGTCTGCCATTGTGTGGATGGCGCGTGCGAGTTAATATTGCTTTTTAGGACGTCCGTCCGATGACTTCATTGCCAATTTCTTTGAATCAGCACGGAGAATAATTTCATTCGACAGAGCCGTGAGAACGAATTTTAGAAACTTGTCGCCTAAACTTAAAGTCTCATACCTGAGATTCGCACTTATACCAGCTCAAGGAATTGAAAGAATGTTCTATTACGTGTCAGGAACACAATTTCGTTTACAGCACGCGCTCTTGCGTAACACTCTACTCACCGGGGGCATTGGATCTTGTAAAATTTTGGGCAATGATTCCGCAAGCTTTTTCGTCTTTCGATCCCATCGAGCTCCGTCAACAAAAAGTCCGCTCACGAAGGCTCCTGTCGAGAAAACAAAGGCATTCGCATCAATGATCCTACTGATTCACTCGTAACGTACTCTGAAACTAAGTACAGTGTAATCCCTCACATTCGTTTTTAGTAACCAAAGCGTTTTTCTTTTTTTACACTGAGTGACCGGAATGCGCTTGTACACATCTACCAACCACAGAAGTCAGCTGAGACTGGCGAATCGGCAACAGGCACTGGAGAGCTGTGTTCTGGTTGGTTGCGTGTTCTACACCAATGATCGTGGCTAGATGCCTTGCAACGACTGCCAAGCAGACTCATTCAACATCGACTTGCAGTCGAGTAAATTCAACAGGCCATCACACGCCTGCGCGTTCCAGGCAGCTTTGTACCGTAAGCACTGTCAAGCGTCTGAAGGAAGTCGGTCAATAACGCGGATGGCCGCAAAATCTGCTCAACGAAATGGTTTAGTCACGTTCCCCGTAACACGTCAAGTCTGTCACAGCTGCATGCTTCGTATCCTACAAGACTGATGAACTGTATTATATTAGTGGCGAGAAGATTCGCGATTTATTGTCACTACATGCTCATCAGAGTTTACGAGGGACGTCGCATTTACTCTTGGAATCTAATGCGCCTCGTCACTAATCGTGGGAAAATCATCCGCGTAATGATTATGTCGAGGCATCTGCAAGCAAACTGCCAAGCTTGGGTAACAGATCAACAGTCATCTGATCTACTACCGAAGATAACAGTGTGAAGGTGATACTACTGATGGGAGTGACATGCGAGTAGTATGTTTTCTCGTAAATCCACTTTGCGTCTCTTGAAAAGTTAGATCTATTACGGAATTTGTGGAGTCGCTCTGTAGCATTTGCTTGTAATTGAGGAGCAGTCAATGAATATCCAGGAAAGTTCAGGAAGACGCGTTCAAGGAGGAGATGGATATTCCGTTTTTGTAAACAAGATGCATATGAGAATTCTGCTCCCATGTCTAATAGTCTGTAACTGTTCAGTTGGTATTTTCTAATAGATAACTCCGCAGAGCAGGCCTTCTTCCTTTCACTGGTACCGTGATATTGACTGAAACACTGTCATAGTGCGGTCGTTGTGGATGTTCCGAGAATATAGATTTTAAAGAGGAAAGGGTAGGAGAAATACACTCATTTGCAAATCAATTTGGTTTTCACGGGAGACTCAGTTGAATCTTTCTTTTATGATGTCCTCCAACTGAATGTGCTGCACACGGGCCGCCTCATGATTCAGTTGGCACGATATTCGAGAAACCGGTCCTGGGATGTCGAAGAGTTTTCAGCAAACTTGTGAGTAGTTTCCTTTATGAAAAAAGGGTAGTAGGCCTAAAACCAGAAATCGCTTTCGTGCTGAAGTGATTGTGTACGAGTAGTAATGAGATGATCGCTTTCAAGTGTTTTCCATGGTGATCGGATGTTTATCTTTTATCCGTCCACATTCAGCCACTGGAAAATTCTGTCATTCATTGCACGTGGCAAGACGTTAACGCCTCTGACACTGCACCACGAAGATCCGGCTAGACGGACGCTTCCTAGTGCAGAATATTGCGCATAGACAAACTAGGATCAAAGACTGGCCCTCATGCCCAATGACGAGGTCACTAGAATCGTCGACACAGTAGTCACGTCATTTAATAAACCGCATAGATGGCGTGGTGATAACCATTAAGAGTGAGGTTGCGTGTGATCATGTGTGAATGTCAGTTTAGCTGTTTCCGCCGCGGATGTGCTGCCACAGGCCTTCATTTAGACCATGCGCCAGTCTAAAGGCAACAAACTGGTCGAAATTCATTCCACTGTCAATTGTGCAAAGCTAGCTGGGTAACTTTCATGAAGGAAATTACTCACAAGGTTGCTGAAAACTCTTCGAAGATTCGGACCAAACTAATGACACAATCAGTCCCGCTGGTTGTTGTTCGGACAGAGCTGAATAAAGGTGACTCAATATGATGTTTTTGAGATGATATCTACTTCCTTGACCTCGGCTACAGTAGTACGCGGCCGGTACTCAGAAGAAGCGCCAAAGGATAATTGGAATGGGAACAGGGCTGAAAAGACCCAGCTTTCTAATTCAACGGAACACCGGCAATCGATTATTCAATGTTAACCTAGGCTGTAAGTGAAAATATATTGGTTGAGTGCCCAAGGTTTCAAGGAGCAACTCAACTGAATCTCAGCGGGATCTCTCGTTTGTGGTAACCTTCATCTGAATGCGCTGCAAGAAGGTCGTTTCACGTTTCAGTTGGTATGAAATTCGAGATATTCTAGTATGGGTAGTGTTTTCTTCGAGAAAGTATACTGCGGTATTTCGAACGTTGCACCAAGTGAAACATGAGTCAATCTTTGTACAGGATATCTATTTGACGATTAGCTTAAACGAGCGATTCAGCTGGGATGCACTTGAGTGTTGTGTCAAAAACCAAATTAGTTTGCAAATGATAGTAGTTCACGAACTATGTACAGCTGACACAAACCCGGGGACTGTGCCTACCTGATGAACCCAAAGAAACCGATATTGTGAGTTGTCCCGTTGTACTCCTTTGAGAACTAGCGTGGACACGCAAGCTCCTTTGCATTCAGTTGCTTCAAGCGCGCTGCTTGGTAGTTTGGAAGCGATTACCACTTGATGCATAACACACTTCTAAAACTGCGGTACTCCGTAGCACAATTTCCCCTCATCACGATTAGAACCAGTGCATCAGATAATGCTGAATCCATGGGAGGATGTGAACAATTAGACCTTACCGATTTCAGACTAATGATGCTCAATCATCGTGGAGTATCGCTAGGAGCTGTTCTGATCGAACATCAAAAATTAATCTGCGTCCAGAAGATTCACGACGTTGCCGGTGGATGAGGAACATCTGTGCACAAGGCTGCTTTGAATACGCTCCTCCGACACACTGGGAAAACGGGGCCTTGGATAACTTGCAGATGGGTCTGCACTGACGAGTCACTTGATACAAAAAGGGTCATACTTAATGTCAGAGCTTGTATGTAACGTCATGCTAACGAAGACAGTGGATATATCTGAATGTGCAGCATGGGTTATTGAATGCCTGGTACGATGAATCTGCCAAAATTGAGTTACTACAAGATGACTGGAGCAGGAGAAGAAATATCCATTTCATAATTGGCTTGTCCGGAACATATCTGCAAACGATTGTCTTCTCCACCTACCTCAAAGTTACACGAATGAACGCACCATTTGGATCAATGGGGATCACAAGCGGAGCGGTGATTCATGTTTTGATCGCACTACTAACAGATCGGTTGCTAATGGAAATACCAAAGGAGAGAACTCGAATTTCGTCAGACGGAGTAGTAGGAACGAAGTGGTTGCCTGTGCAAGTCACGTGAGTAAGTTCCGTTTTGTTTCCTGAACTGCGGCGGCGGCCTAAACGCCCAATAAAGTATTCCGTTCATGAGTTCACAGTACTCGTCAGAAAACTCGATTCTTCAGAACCAAAATAAAGACTCCTTAGTTCATAAATATGGACTCATCCACCGGCTTAATAAGCAGTCTATCACAAAATAGCTGACATCTTTGACAGTAATCCCTTATTGTTCGTTAAGCCAAAGTTTCTCCTGGTCATAGCTTGATTCGGTAGACCAGTACTATTGAGCAGGCAACACAAAAGTAATGTGTGATAATTTCACTGGAGAGAGACGATAAGATGGAGTAACACAGGATAACTGCTTGGCTCTCAAGGTTCAAGTAAGTATCGTTTTCATAAACGAAACTGCCCACAAGGTTGCTGAAAACTCTTCGACAGCCCATGATCGGTTTCGCCCTTCTTGGGACTCATCCATCAGGTGAAGTCTCCGAGTTTCCGTCAACCTTATGTTCTACTTGAACCCGAATTGGACTGTTTTCCTGAAATATACTCATTTGCAAACCTATTTGGTTTTCATGAGAGACTCAACTGAATCTCTCGTTTATGATATTCGACAACTGAAAGTGAATATCATAAACAAGAGATTCAGTTGAGTCCCTTGTGAAAACCAAATTGCTTTGAAAATGAGTGTATTTGTCGAAAACAGTGCAATTTGGGTTCAAGTAGATCATAAGGTTGACGGAAACTCGGGGACTGCGTCTATCTGATGAGCCCCAAGAAGGGCGAAACCGGTCGTGAGCTGTCAAAGAGTCTTCAGCAACCTTGTGAATAATTTCGCCTATGAAAATATACTGCGATACTGCGAAATACTTACTTGGACCCTGAGCGCCAAGAAGTGTTAGGTGCCGGCCAAGGGATTTCGTGTTAGGGTGGATCACCAAGTGCTGAGACGGGTATGGAAACTTACATGGATTTGGGTTCAGCTTACGGTCTGGGTCTTTAAGTTCGGTTCACGTGACCATTCCTTTTGAACGTCGTTTGCACATTTTTGTCCGTTTGTGTAGATGTGCTAGGGAGAGTCTTTGAACTTTGATCGGCTAGGGATTTCAAATCCCCCCTTTTTTCCAGTTGGCTGTAAGCGGTGTGAATCCACCCGAATAAGTAAGCCAGGGCAGGAAGAGGACTGCTACACGAGAACGATGTGAACGTGAATTCCACATATCCCGTAACCATCTACAACCAGAACCATTTTGTTGTGATGGGAGAATCCATCTTCACGACAAAGCTATCTTGGCTATCCGTTCTTATCTCCAAATCTGGCTGGTCAGTGTGAAAATTGCTGGAACGACCAAGATACCAAGTCTCGACATGGGGGCACATCTCGCTGATGCACTCGCCCACGTCCCAGTTCCATGTGCGACGGTTAAAATGATTCGTTCCATTACACCCTGTCGTCTATATCGTTGGAAGCACCAAGAGACACTAGGTTTTTTCGTTGATCAGAAGCAGAAGACGTAGGAGATGTTGCATGACTGCGTGCGTCTTAAACGGATACACGTCCCGTTGATGAGACAACTCAGTATCTTCTGGTGAACACATCACTATATTCGTTACCCAAAATGAGAGATGCGGCCTGAATAACGATTTGCAGAGAAGAACGCTCCTGAATTGTACACCTTTGAGAGTTTTTTATGAATACGACTGGATTTGGAAAACATGGAACCCTCACAAATAAAGACGCTGTAACTAACTGACCTTCGTCTGGAGCTACATCATACTTTCTATCGTCCAGTATTTCGAATTCGAATGATAACAGATCGATTGGAATGGTGTGTTTCCTTGCATAATTTTGTTGAACTCCAGTAAGGAAAGCTTGAGTGAAGAAAAATCCGGACATCCAAAACACAGATGGCGCCCCATTTTCGTACCAGTCCTGTAAGGATGAATGTGAACGTGAGCTAGCAGCTACATTTTCACGGATGTGGTAAGGACTATTCTGAACTCACCCACATGGGCCCTTAAAGAGAGTCTACCCCTTCGGAGTGCCCAAAATTTTGTTACCCTACAAAGGTCAGGAATTTGAGTACACAACAAAACAAGAAAAACCCGCATCGTTCCAAAAAGTGTGGCAAAAGATCGCTGGGATTAGTGCTGGGCAGTTTTCGCTTCGGATACAAACGGAAAAATCGTTCAGCAGTAGCACCCTTTCGGTGCCTAGCTGCCATGCAACCTGAAGGAAGCACGAGGGCTGAGATACTGCCAGGTTGCCCAAGCCTAGACAGGGAAAGTCGAGAGGCAGAGGTCGGGCTCGAACCACGGACCTTCCGGTCATCAAATTCGCGCCCTAACCACTTGGTCCATATCGCCCTACAAACGGTCCGTCAGACGAAGTCTAGAAGTCGCCAGGTTTCTCGAGTTTTAAGGCAAACATGCAACGGACACGTGACTCAAGATAGATATGGATAGATTTGGAAGTGAGTACGATTTAGTGCAGAGCGACTGGTGGTCGAGATGTTGGAAGTCGCCCAGAATCCTAGAACTGTGGATATAGATTGTCCAGTCCGTGTAGAGGGTTTTAGGACAGCCTAACTGACGTGTGATGATGTGTGCGGAGGAGTGGACCAAGTGGATATGACTTTAAACTGAGGAACCAGGCTGAAAACCTGACACAAATTTCCCTCTAACCAGCAGAACCTCGTAACAGACATTCATCCCCCATTCAGTGCACTCGTTTACAAAACTTTCGGAGATTGGTGCTCTATAAAATTTCCTCAAGATCCGATTAACCTGGTCAGTCACTCGGCCTGATGACGTTTCGTGCCAAAAACGAGACACCAACAGGCAGTAAGTTCACCGGTTTCTTGTGACGATGACATCTCCACCGGATCAAGCTCTCTCCAGCTGATAGAAAACCAGAGTGCCTTATTGGTCACCTGGTAATATTTGGGGTGCGAGCCAAGGAATCGATGGTCGCCACGCTGCTCGTGACCTGGCCCACTTAGTTCACAAACCGACGCAGGCATTTGCCACCATACGTCGTTTGCTTGGAGCGTTCATGTTCAACCTATCCGATTTTAATGACCAGTACTTTAGAAGCGAACAAACCAAGGATATAGACTTGTTTGCCATCAATACGAATAAAATCTACAAAGGATGCGGTTCCCAGAGAATCGAACAGAGGATAGTCTGACGAATATAGCATGGGGAATCAGATTCTGAAACCACTTTAATCTAAGGTAGAAGCTGGTAATCAAGAAAAAACTATTTGGTGGATGGTGTCATTGATAAAAGCCCGATTACGATATCGCCTTGATATATATAGATAAAAAGGGTACGGTTGAAAGCAGACGGCTGCATGAACTAGCTTGCAAAATTAGACTGTTGTCACCTGGAGACTCAACTGGGACCCAGCTGAAGCTGTCGTTTACGATATTCTTCAAATGACTATGCTGCATAGTTGGTACGATATTCCAGACATCGTAAACGATAAATTTAGCTGGGGTTCAATTGAGTGGCCAGTCGAAAGCAAACTGGTTTTTAAATGGCTCTGGTTCGCGAATCGCATGCAGTTTGTTTCCAAGTATAAGGTAAGATTGATGAAAACTCGGGGACTAGGCCTACCTGGTGATCCCCACGAAGGATGGACCAGACCGTGGGTTTTGAATTTTTCCAGCAGTAGTGTGGTGCTCTGTTAAGAAACGACTATTCATCTCACTGCTTACTTCAAGACACTGAGTTGTGGTGAAGAGTAGAAGTGTTCTGTATTGTGGGGAGATCGATGCATGTGTTTTCTATGTACAGTAACCAGCTTCTCATATGGGAATTTCACACTAGATTCTGGTTGACGAAAAGCGCTTTTGCGGATTTGTGAGAATGTAGCCTCTCTTTGATAAAAGTCATTGTTGGTGTTCATACTGTACAACTACGCAATTCAATAGCAAATGTGTGAGAGCAAAATCACACTTTTTGATGCTCATGTTCACCATACGAACTGTCACATATGACTGTGCTGAGGGTCCACTCACCTGCAAAAACTTCAGCCGCGCCAGAAAATCATTGATATATGACCCGAGTGGTTTCAGTGATGGATAGGACTTGGACATCCACATTTCTGGGATACGCGAGGCCAACATCGCCTCAACAACCGCCTCCAAGTCGGATGACATGACAACCAGACCCTTGATGGCTAGTCGAATGTCCGACAGGCTGGAACGGATGATACTGAGTAGCACATTGAATCGCACCATCTCCTGTACGAGTACTGTGTTCATGCTCTGTTCGTACCGTGTCGGATATTTGCGTAATACCATCTCGGTATCGAAATTCTCCGGGAGTCTGGATAGGACATCGGCAGCCACCTCGTCAACGATCTCATCCACGGACTTGCCAGTGGTGGAGCTTCCTTTGGTCTGTTTCATGTGAGAAGTAAATCAAGATAAACTCATCTGTGGACGATATATGACCAGATCACCTACGCTTTGATACCCCTTCAGCGCTTAAGCAATACTGTCCAGGCCTCAGAAAGAACCATCAAAAAGCTGGGATTCAACTCCAACGCTGCTAGACATGACTCAATGAAGTAGTCAGGGGGGATCGTGCATCAAAACCATCGCCTCCAATGCTTGGCTGTCCAAGTGGCGGAAATTGTGACAGCTGGAACCAGCTTACCCTTGGTACATGGCTCCTGGCGGATTAACCAAATTGAAACGAACATCGGCAGAAGTGACTGCGGACATCGAATTAGAGCTAATTCATCGTCTCAAACAGACCCAAGTGGTGGCTATCATCTGCTCTCTCTCTCTCTCTCTCTCTCTCTCTCTCTTTGCGCTCCTCACAGCCTACCAGCGCCTGCAGGGCTCACGTGTTTCGGCCACCAACCCAAAATAAGTTGCAGTGTACGTGAAAATTTGCTTCTGACGGTGTGTGTGTGTAGGTCAACCAGACGTGGGCACTAATCAAACGAACTGCTGTCGTCGAAGCTGTTCAAAAACTAACCTGAGTTAGAAGAATGCTGGAGAACATGAGGTTGGTTTCCTGTTGGTCCTTTGTGATGTCTGCATTCTCGTGCATCCCGAAGACGCCAGGATCCGGGTTGAGCGGCAGCGACTTGATGTAGTCAATGTAGCCCTCGTACTGTGGATGGTAGGGAGTGAACAATATTCTAATTAACTGTGGTATAGGGAGATCATGTCGACCCAACGAAGACATTTTCAAAGGCACTTAGTGTACAGCTTACTGCGGCAGCTATGGTTAGTGTAAAACACAATGAGTTTACAGCTAAAAATGATGAAGAAACCAAAATCACAGGCAGAACAAACGAAAATCACCGAGCTATCATATGCATGGATGGTATTTTGGTATATCACGAATAAACCCACATGCATATCCTCTGGAATGTGGTAAGTTCCACTTGGATCAAGCTTATATTCTTTCTCATCCACTGCAGCTGGACAGTAGAATTTCTGCAGTACAGTCTTCAATGTTCGACGATCCCACTCGTCCGTCACACGACCACCGTAGTTACACTCTCCGGTCAGGTAGCGTAGTGCTTCGTATTGAACCTCCTATGGAACGGAAAATAGATTGGTCGTTGAAAGACAGACCTGTACTTATGCACCAATTTATCAGCTCCCGTCTCCAATGCGCAGCTACCTACCCTACCTTCTTAAATCATGGATGGACAAACTTGTGGCAGCCACAACAATTGTACAACAGGTATGCGGTTCTTACAGTTGATAATAATAATGATGGTGATATTCCTTGGTTGTATTTTGCTCTTATCGATCGGTTTGCTAACCAATCGCATGCAACCTCTTGTGGTTGACTCCGCACCCTAGTTTAGTTCATTTGTGCTCCGCTGTTGCGCACCACACGATCTGGCTTTCCGCATCACCATAGCCTAAAGGGCAAACAAACATGGAGGTTCACATATTACATGTGCTCAGCCTCGTTCGTATCAAAAAGATATTGAGAGAACGTCTTGATAGACAGAAGTAATGCAAACCAAATGTATCATTGCTAATTATCGATCGACAGAAATTCACTGCTCAAAACAGCTGGTGTGGATAAAACCAGTGAAATTTTAATAAGCGAGAACAGAATTAGCGCTTCAGAGAAAAAGTATACTCACTCTGTACTGTTCCAAAAATATGTATAGCTGCTGCACGGAAATGCGTAAATCTGTTTCGTTGAATTCATATGGTCTATTCCACCCAAGTGGGCCAAATTTACGCCGTTCCTGAACAATCGCATGGAAGAACACGAGACCAAATAGCAATTTTCGCCATGCATGTTCGTTTGGACAGGATTGGAAAAATTCCGGATCTGAGATGGGATCACTCAGATAGGAACGCCACAGATTGAATCGCAACCCTTTGGGAGGTTCGTTGGTCATTTTCACTCCGTTTTGCAGTATGGCAACTGGAAAATCTTTGCTCGGATAGCTGGTTAACCAGAGACGGAAATCTGGATGTGTTGTGTCCGGATTCAAATCTTCAACTGTCTTCTCAAGCATATCCATCCAGCTCGGGGCTAAATGACAGTTTTGAAGTAGCACCCATGTGCCTTCCTTCACACCACGCTCAATCATTCGTAGGGCAATCGGTCCCTGACCTTGTCCCAAAGATAACGATTCGAACTTGTTCCCACCGAATCCCATATCATCGGCGAATTTCAACAAGGCAACCATTGGGTCAGCACCGGGAGACAGGACAAAAAGCAAGGGAACGGTGCAAGCTGAGTCAGCAAACGATCCTGGCAGATCAAAAGGCGGTGGCTCAATGTACGTTTTGCCCAAATTTTCGACAACATAATCTTGAATTGCAGGAACAATTTTATCGGGTCTAAGTATTCTCAAAAGACACATGAACTGTAGCTTAGTTTTCACATGTTCCAGTCCTTTGGGCAGGGGTTCGCGGTGAGGGGTTCCGCTGTCATAAATTAACTTCCAGGCGGCCAAATTCTTTCTAAAATGATCACGGATTCCGCCGAATACGGTCACCTCTTCCAATCGGCACAGTTCATCCCAACTCTTTGGCTGGAGCCACTCAGCCGGGTTCGTGTGTGGATTGTCCAATCCGACACCACCAGTTAGCAGAAAGCGCCATTCCTGTTCATTCAACTCTCCTCGATGCCTGCTCATATTGACCGCGAGCAGAAAGGAGAACAGCAGTTTGTCCTTTTCAAACAGAGAGCGACATACATTGCAGTACAAGGAATAAGTCAGGTACGTTCGCAGATTTGCCAGGCGTTGATCCAAGTCCTCCGATTTCTCGGAATTATCGATACCCATAATGAAAAGGTTGATGAACCAGGTAAGCGAGTACTGATACATCGGGTCGATATTGGCCAAATCTGCTATGGAAAAGAATAGGATTGTCGAATGCACGGCAATAGGTACATAGCCTAATCGAGCTGCATCGATTTTCTGTTCGGTCTCCTCGAAGTAGGCCTGCTTTTCGGCTATTTCATTGGATAATTCTTTGGAGGAATTTAGCACTTTGATGGCACTCTCATCTTCCAGAATATTGCCTTCGGACGCAGAGAGCACACCGAGAATTTGATCCTCCAATTCCTTTAGTTTCTTCTTATTCGCAGCCCCTTGAAGAATTAATTTGTTCTTCTCGTCTTCCAACTCTGGTCGTTCTCGGGCAACCACAATGCCTAACAGCTGATCTTGTAAGCCTTCCTGTGTTATCATGAAATTCATGAGCGTCACTTTGACAGCCGTTTCGGGTAGGTAATGAGGATTTCTCAGCTGTAAAGCACAGAAAATTTTATCGCAATAAGTACCTAAGGTTTAGTGCGCACTGTTAAACGTTAGTCAGTTGGAACAGATATCCGTGTTATAAGGACCGAGCCAATAGGCTCAACTGTTATACTGTTACTTTGTACATGCTACTTAGTACGGCCTGGAAATTGTTAAGTGATTTTGAACAATTTGGAGAGCTAAATAAAACTGTAAGTGGAAAATAACCGTGGAAAACCACAGAGGAATAGTAAAAATGGTAGAGAAACTATCTAAAGGGAGTATTGTATTCATGCGGGGGGCCATGGAGAATGGGAGAGACAACTACGCGCCGGATATAGGCGCTCGAATCGACTCGGTGTGAATGAAAGGGGTGAAATGACACCAGACTGAAGATGAGTAGAGTTTACTATTCTGCCGAACGTATGTGATGGATAAATCGTATCGTTGAAAGCTAAGATTCCTACTGTAAAAGCTCGAAGGCTGAACCCTCTTGAGGAATATGTGTTTAATGTTACTCGCAGCAGAAGGCACTGTGAAAAATAATACCGGGAAGTCACTTGAGAAAGCTGTAGAGAAGCTATGTGGATTTGTCCGGGCAGCACGCTTGCGAAACACGACCTCGAATTACGTCATTAGGTGATACATCCCTCGAAACGTTTGCCCTGTTACACATATGTTGTTAAGATTAGTACTGAATACTTGAATTTCCGGTATCTAAGATGGCCCTTGCTGTTTTCGTGAGCTAGCAAACTTCAGGCCTAGATTTGTGGTCATTTTTTACCGCCTAGTCTCCTCATCTATTTTCTTGTTCATGTGAAGTTTGAGTGAACCAAAGCAATCTAAATAGGTGACGAAGTTACAGCTTAAACCATCTTAATCTTAGGATTCTAGCGCCAACTTTCTGTGTGAATTACACTACTTACAAGAATCATCTGGCACAACTAGTGTTCATTGCAACACGTACAACTTACTTTTGTAGTCATATAGAAACGAAACTCATTCGAGTATTCAACCACCGAATCACCCAATTTGATGCACAACGCACCACCTTGTTTGAACGTCTGTTTCAAGAGCAACGGTTCCAGGATTGGATCCAGCTCCTCGCCAACGCCCTCCAGCAAAACTGGAGTGCCAAATTGTATACAGTTCTCCAGAGTTCGTACAAAATCACTGTCCGTGAATTTGATCACTTGCAAATTGTTCTTCTTCTCCATATTCTTCACCCATCTGTTCGCTTGACTCGTCGGATCAATCATCAGAGGCCATCGGCGTGCATTACTAATCAGAAGTGGGTAGTAAAATGGTGTGATTCATCTGAAATAGGTCTACTTGTAGGACCATTAGAAAGAACGAAGAACAATAGGTCACACACACTCCGTTACAGGAGGTCTTCGAGTGTAACTTTTTTGCACAATCATGCCTGCTTACAGGTTATTGCCACTATAGGCGTGAAGATAGAAAGATTGCTGGGCATACTATCGACGTGCTGTGGTCCGCTCCCTGTTTCCCATCATTCTGCGCACGCTGAAGAATTGATGTACGACCATCTTCATGTTAGTTTAGGCAGGAAGCACAGATTGGAACCACATTTGCGAGGAATTACGGGAATCACCGAAATGACCACAGTGCTTCGGGGTCAGTCCTCACTAGTTACCCAATGGAAGTGCGGGATTTGTAGACTCGGCTTTCGACTCACTCTTTTTTGAACAGTCTTCCTCCTGATCTGACGCAGTTATTCTAGTGAGTCCACTCGGGGGAGCGGAATGACCGGAGTAGATG
>NW_008752436.1:48318-51749 GCF_000715545.1 Opisthorchis viverrini | reverse complement strand
GTTAGTAGCTGCCAGCTCCACTTCTTCGACACCATCACAGCAGACTACGACGCCGGAAACTCCACTGTAACAGTTGAACTTTATATTCAAAAGCCTTTGACCAGGTCCCACATGCATCCCTGCTTCACAAAGTTAGTACCGTTGGCATTACTGGAACCTTATTTCAGTGGTTCGCCTCCTACCTATCTGACAGGACTCAAGTCAAGTGACACTCACTGGGCGCGAAACCAAAATTTCAAGGTCAGGTGTTGTAGATTTTTTTCATTATTCTAGCCCATCCATAGGTCTTTAACCAGTTTTTTTTATACTGGATAGATATTTTTCACGGTGCCAAACAGGCCTTCATTTCTCTAGTAGGCCTAATTAGTGCTAGCCCCAGTTTGTAGAGCGTGCTTAGTCCTCATCTACATAGTGCTCCCGTCCAACGTTCCGCCACTGTTCCACGCTTCCACAGTCCTATCTGAACTACCAGCCCACATAGGTATCTGAGACCGACCGTGACTATCTTAATACAATCCATAGTTCTCCTACTACCCTAGAACCCTCAACTGTATTCCACCAAATAAATCATTCATTAAGCTGCTCCAAAGTTTCTCATTATGACACCTGTCCCATCTCCCTCAAAGCGGTCACTAGACCTCAAATTCCCATCAGCTATCCTCCCGGCATGTTCAAAGAAGCGATTTAGATACAGAAGATCCAGCTCTCAAACCCCTCATCTCTCGAAGCCGGCAAAGACAGCAACCCAGGCAACCTTAGATTGTTCAGCTGTTCTAAATAACATATCCTTGCCTCCTCAACTCGGCAACACTCTCTCACCACTGCCAGTAGGTTTTGAAGTCCCAAATGACCTGGAAAATCCCAAAACACGTGTGCGCCAAGTGGAGAACGAAATGTCCTCCCTCCGAACAATACAATCGATTGCATGCCTTCTGAATCCTGACGCAACATGCTATCAAACAAATTTAGAAAAAGCGTCACTTCTTATTGACGCCATAGCTACTGAGATTAGTCAACGCATCGAATGCCGGCATCAAGTATTAATATTCAATGCATCCGATCGAATCCCACTTGAGCATGCCAAAACTGCAATCCTGATTTCGCGTGGCATGCAGGACACCATATGCAAAGCTCGGCGACTCCGGAAGTCGACACTATCCATGTGCTGCCCGATAGTAATGCAATTCCGGGATGAAAAAGATGCCGCGCGTCTGCTAACAGACCAGACTATTCTCTCATCTACCAAAAAATTCCATAACTTAAACCGTAAAGCTGCTCGTACAAGCTGCTCACCAAAAAGTCACCCAACATTACTTGTGCTGACGAGTGCCACGATGCCACACAAAGCTGTCTGTTGGACCCAGGTCCTGTACCCCACGCTCGCGACCATGAGCCCTCCACTCCTATCTCTGGGCATCCACAAATGTTACCTCTGACCTCCACCACGCCAACGAGATCGACTGCTGATTTAAGAGATACTGTAACTAATCAGCCCACACATGAGGCTGCGGTGGAGAATGATAGCACAGGTTCTCACTCTAGACCTCCTGACCTAATGACGCTTCGTGTCCCCCCACCAAAGCGCTTGCTTGGACTCAAGCACCTGCTGTCCAAGCCTCGCACTGTAACCACTTCTCCTGTACAAACTCCCCGAGCTTCTGCTCTTCGCCCTTCTACAAACCTGACGAAACCCGTAATTCCTCATAAACACATCTGTAGCCCCTCTAGCCGTGCTACTCAGTTCCCTGGCAGGGTCTCTAAAACACAACTACCGTTACCTAATCCTAGACCCCATCAAATTCCGCCCCTCTGGAAACCTGCGTACTATATGCCTGGAATCCCTTTTCAGCAACTACCTACTCCACCACAGCCTCCGCCCCATCCGAAGCCACGTGCGCCCCCACCTCTACGACCTTCTGCTCTACCTCGACGTCCTACTCCAAGCCACCTTCAACTACAGCCAGCGCAGAGGATTCCTGCTCACTCCCAACGGAGCTCACCCCTCCCAGAGAGTTTGATTATACCACTAACTTCCTCACTGAACCATGTCCCCTCTCTCACCTTGCATCTCTTACCATAAATCTTTCATTCCATCTCCTCCAATCAGCCCAGTTTGTTTACCCGTTCCCTCCGTCCCCTACGATTCGATGCTGAGGGCACTACAAAACAGATCCACCTAACCTCTCGGGGCCCCTGTCTTACCCTCTCATTCCCTGTCTCTTAAACAGTTCTCCTGCCTTTCCACCCCACGTGACCTAAATCTCGCTGTTTCTGTTGGGCTACCACACAGGGTATCACCTCCTGACCATGTCAGTTACATTATTACAAGCGATTGCCCGACCCAGCCTGTTACTCTTTGTCCATGGAGCCCCGCTGCCTTCCCTGCCACCCAAACGCTGCCTCGGTACCCATCGCGGTACGCCCCATCATCTTGTTCTCACTTATCTCTACTTGGTCCTACTTCGCCTACTAACTCGAGAACCCCCGATTCCCCTGTCTCCACTCCACCCCATACTGACCTCTCTGGGCTTGTCAACTTCTTGCCAGCCACATAACCCACCTCTCTTGATCCCGCTAGCAATCTCTGTCGTTCTAATCAAAACCCGCTCTCTCTTAGCTAAATTACACTACATCAAAGTTATCTCCACTATAGCTTGTCCAACCTTGATTTGCAGCACAGAAACGTGGCTCTCTCCTAGCACACCTGATGCTCTTATCTCCCTTCCGGGATACACTATCCTCCGTTCTCTTCGTTCCCACCGCCGTGGAGGTGGCTGCCTCATATACGCCAGAACTGATATGGAAGTCTCCACCATTGACTATCCACTATTGGCGGACACTCCAGACTCTGTTTGGTAAAATATTGTGGCCGCTGACGGGCAACCTCTCTCAGACCTTGCTGACATTGTGCAATCCCTAAACACCTATTTCGCTATCTGCTATGTTCCCTCCCCATCGACTCTATCTACATATTGCTCCCCACCTGGCTATGAGGTGGCCACATCTGTTAACGAGACAAACCCCAAACTCTGCACACTCTGTTACTTTTTCTGATGTAACTTCGTCTCCCGTACGCCTTAGCGACTCCAGTTTTCCAGGCACTGACGGCATCCTTTTGCTTATGTTAAAAGCTTGTGGCCCGGACGCCCCACCCTCATCCTTACTATCTTCAATATCTCCCTTATCACTGGCACAGTCCCTAGTCAGTGGAAGCACTCTACGATTGTCCCACACTATAAGTCAGATTCACGAACTGCTCTTGCCAGCTATCGTGGCATCCACCATACCTACTTACTACTTCGTACCCTAGAACGCCTCATCAAAGTTCCTGTCATGGAATACTTGCTCGCCACAAAAACCCTTAGCAATCGGCATTATGGGTTTATGGCACGGCGGTCAGCTAACACATGCCAGGTTGACTTCTTCAATAA
>NW_008752436.1:42584-44277 GCF_000715545.1 Opisthorchis viverrini | reverse complement strand
AAAAATGAACGTCTACTACAGTTATGGAATGACATCAGGTGATTAAGCAAAACAGGATAAGGAAGAATCTGTACTCAGTAGTGTAGTCATCAGAGTCAAGCTAAGATTGCCAATATAACTATACTACCTGAGACAGGACAGTTTACTGCATGTGGGCTAAGAGGCGGTGTGGTGAGGGTAAACCAAACTCGTAATGACTGGAGGTGTAAATTTCCTGGCGGTTGTGAGTGAGATGGACGATACTAGGACGATCTTGGATGGAAGGTGGATGCGACGGAGAAGGTCCCTAGTCCCCGACGCATTACCATCAGCTTTAATCAGTTAGTGGTGCGTGACGAAGAAGATTTTCGATGCTATTCTCGGATGTTGATGGTGGAGAGTCAGGAGTCTAACTGTATGTTTATATTTGTTGTATGTGTCCACTCCTGGGAGCCGCAAATTTGGTTTGTCTTTTTGTTTGGTTGACGAGGTAGGTTTTGGCGCGGTGTAGCCTCGATATTGACGAAGGCAGCTACAGCAACGCACGTCGACGTAGGCCATGGGCATCGCAGAGTTTCTTCTGGCTATCCCAGGTATATTGATTTTTTATTGAATACTTTTGGACAGGCGAAAAGGCCAGTTTTTGTTATTGTTTATGGCATTGCCAAATAGCTCAACCGAGGCGAGGCCAACACCAGCAGTAACAATCAGAAAACAGCAGTGCTCTTTTTTTTATTTCCCGAATTTAAAGGCCAGGCTCAGAACCACCGGCGATGGGCGATGCACCCGTGCTACTGGAGGGGTGGTGGGTATACGAACGCACCATGGTGCAACGTAACAGAGCGACCCTCTCTGCAGGGCGTACCCATCCACCACACGAGGTTTTCATCCGTCGTGCATGCTACCAGATCTGCAAGGTGGAAAACCATCCAAGCAGTTAAGGTGCAGTTTTGTGCACTAATAGACTACTGCAATTACCACTTTTTTCGGTCGGGGGAAAGCAAGGCCGGTAAAATCAGCTCAATCACTTCGGACAAGCAGACGGCAAACAGTTACTGGTAGAGGCAAGTCGCGGAGGAGGCAGTGGAATGACAGTTGCCAATGTGACAGTGGGGAGGGCAAAGTGATACTCAGTGCGAGTGCGCTATGGCTAAACGGCGCCTGAGCGTTGGTGTGAGCCACCATGTCTAGCAGAAGCGTACCGCGATGTTGTGTGTGTGTGTTTAGTGAACTGTGGAGCAAATCATCACGTGGATTCGATGTAAATATACCGGTGTATAATGTGCTATAGTAGTGAGGAAAAGCTGACTTTTGTTTCGTTTTTGTCAGTCAGAGTTTAACCGACAGCACTACTCACTAGACAGAGCTGGTAGAGTAATTCGGGGTAGGGATTTGACTAGAAAGATGTATAGGTTGGTTGAGAATGAAAAACAACCAGGCCGGTAACACAACATACTCAGATCAAGTAAGCGTTTAAGTCCTGCAGTGGCTTGAGGTGGGGAAGGTAGGATGACTGGATCTTCTACTTGCCTACTAACATTATCGTCGCTATACTCAAATGTGTACTGGACCTATTTCATATAGGGGGTCGGGGGGTAGTTGGATTTTAAGTAGGACGGCAGCAGTTTCACAAGTAAGGAATTTGTCTACGGACTGAGAAAAAGTGTGATGATGCGCGATGTTTCGCAGCTGCTCAGGAAGGCTGTTCCAGATG
>NW_008752436.1:39088-40256 GCF_000715545.1 Opisthorchis viverrini | reverse complement strand
CTCTACCGCCTTGTTTCAGAATACTGGGTGGAAGGCCGTCGACCCCTGGCAAAACAGAGTCCTTAATCATAAGAATAAGGGAAGAAATATCAGCTAGGGTGATTGTGACGTTACTGAGAGTAGGGTGGTTACCCTGACCGCTCACACCTTGGAGGTAAACAGCGGTAAGGGTTTGGAGTTGGGTCGGAGTGGTAAGAAGCAGCTGGCGAAGTAAGGGTTCAGATGGTCTGCTATGTTGACAGGAATTGTGATGGGGCCACCATGCGAGGAACGCAAACAAGCTATTGAGTGGCTGTAAGGGTTCGGTCTGCTATGTTGACAGGAATTGTGATGGGGCCACCATGCGAGGAACGCAAACAAGCTATTGAGTGGCTGGCTATTGAGCAACTAGCTATTGAGTGCGCATGCCTTCTGAATTATCTTATGTCTACCGTCAATAGTGCACTAATAGACCTGACAGTTGATTCGGGGGTGGGGGCCTTACTAAACAAAAACAAACACAAAGTGTTCTTCATTTGTTCAACAATGATATGAAAATCTGTGATCAATAAACTCAGATTACAAGGCTTCATGCCCCATGGCCATCATAAATATACCTAAAAAGGCAGAAGAGGCTGGTTGCACTAGACACACAAGAAAATCATTTAAATGATCACTGTTGAACTCATTTGGACTCTGTTCTATGCATCAAAATTGTGGTGGCCAAGAATGGTTGTGAGTTTTGCTCTTTTTTATCACTAAATCGCATAGTGTGGACGGGCTGTACGTAAATTACTTGTTTACGTCGTAGTGCGTCGAGATATGAGCTACAAAATATATTCAATTACACATATAGCTCTCCTTTCATCCTTGCCCTTCGTGAATACTTCTTCTGTTTTCTTAGAGAGAATTTTGACCACAATCCTCTTACTGCCTTCTTATTACCGTGAACCCGGGTCTGGGTAGGCGATTTATAGCGTATTGCGCTTGGCCAAACCAGAGAAATCAACGAACGTTTGGATCAGCTGATCGATTGATCACTGTCGCGCACAAGCAGCCGAAAACGGGGGTTTATAATGCTCACGTGGAAAGTTCTAGGCGGGCCAAAGAGCGACGCTGAAAATAAAACTCATCCGCCATTTGGAACGGATTTTCAAAACTATTCTGGTGAACAGCTATTCTCCCCTGT
>NW_008752436.1:35946-38618 GCF_000715545.1 Opisthorchis viverrini | reverse complement strand
AAGGTCTTTTCAAGTCATACAATTGCAAAGGTTAAGAGAGCGGTATTTAACATATTTGAATGAGTACGGTGTAAACGGACAGGGAATCGAGGGAGACGACTTTGGTTACCTATCAAAGAACCATTAGTTCGGGTCGCCAATGGGATGACTTGAGCTAGTCAGCTCGGGCGGATTTGTAGATGTGTGTTCAGCACACGGTGCATGTGTAGGGGGAGGTGAGTTGGACTATGGTAAGTACAACACACGAACAAAGCGTTTTAGCCGACAAAGGATCGGGCCGCGATGTCGTATGGCGATAGCTTCAGCCACTGCACTTGTGCGCTGCTGTACTGATCTGGGTTGGTTAGCCGGCGACTTGTAAACCTGTTCGATTACCTTTTCTTTCGGTCACCTTCACAGCAAGTCTTGCGTCGACAACTGGCGGAACATTCTATCAGATACCACCCGATACCCGTTAGACAAATGACCTAACGCACCATGGAATCAGAGATTTTGATTATAGGCGCGTTTCAAATCACTGCAGTATTCCCAAACGCATGTCTCTTCTGCGATTTAGCTGAGGATTTCATCCAATCCGAAAACCAGTGGATTTATGCACGCCGACCGAAATCGGAGCACGGCTCGGAAAACTCGACGTCATGTTTTGTCCACGGTTCACCACACGTTGAGATGTCCTGTTGGCGCCAGTCTTGGCAAGCACACAAGGTGTATTTTGCAACTGATCCAGCATCAATGAAGTGTAATCAACTGTGGTCAACCTCCTTTAAACTGCATAGATGTGGGCTTCATCTTCCTTTCTCAGTGTCCGCGAACGCGATGCAGTTTGGTGTAAGCGAATTTATTCTCAGGAGATATTAACGTATCCGTCCGCTATGGGGGCCTCATATATTCGATCGATTATTTCTGCTAGCCTAGGAGTTCGATGGCAATGCACTCTAATATGCATGCGAGAGAATGCGCCTCCGATTGGATGCTCTTAATAACATGTATCTAGTATCCACACATGTATCACAGAATTGTCCGTTTCAATCTGATGAAATTCGTTCTATCCTAACGGGAATGTTTCCTTTTTTGTTTCGGTCGCAAATGGGACACATGAGAGCCTGAAACAAAATACCCAAATCCCATTTCTATTTTGCTTGGGCTTTTCGGACAATCGCAATGAGATGCACATGAGTTCACGACATACGTTTATTTTCTCACAATCGATACGTGCCTTCGACCTGTGTGTCGCTCGAATCCCCAGCGACCATCGAACCCAAATAAATGATCGTTGCTTGATCACGTTTCTCAGAACATATATTGTCTCTGTCATAATCTTTGAAAGAACGTCTAAAATTTGCTTCTCGTTTCGTATCCTTTGCTATCAATCAACTTGACGAATGGCCTGATATTGATGGAAGCGTCGCGGATATCTGATGTCGTGTCAGCTTAGCTTCCCAATATGGCCGCGCACTTTACTGGACAATGTGTGTTGTGAGGCTTTACGGCGACAATTGCGGGAAACAGCGACACAACATGCTCCAATACGCACTGATGGTATTATCCGAACCGGTAATCGACAATTACTGACCTTCTACCCAGGTGAAATAACGAGCACGCTGGATTATTAGGGTTGGTTGGATGAAAGAAAGAGCCTTTATTCACCTTATTTTTTCGATGTTAGTTCAAGCATGTTTCATACCAAGTCAACTTCACTAGATACTTTCACTCAAAGGCAATATTTGTATCATTTTGTGTCATGCTTGATGTTGATAGGATCGAGACTTCCAGGTAAAACGAAGGCTTTCACTCCACTTCCAAAGCAAAATCCGTCCGTGGAAAAATAATTGACGCATATATGGAACATCGCATTGAATTTATCCGACCGGTCGTTCCAGGATACCGCTCGGAAGGAGATTGATGCGCAGAAGCGTGCTTACGCCAAACTATCAATGCGAGCTGATATGCCCAAGCACTCTGTTTGAAATACTGACAGTCACATATGCACACAAGCGCAACTAAGCAAAAGATTTCTAGCTTGGCCGTCCGATGTTGTAATCAATACGCGTGAGGCTGTTCATTATCATACATAATTGTCAGCTGTGGCAACCGCGTACTCGTCGTACAGTGGTTGTAGCTGCCGCAGTTTCGTTCACCGATGATTGGGGTGGGGGTAGGTAGCTGCGCATTGCAGGCGGGAGTTGATGAATTGGTGCGTAAATCCAGCACTGTCAGTGAGTTTTCAATTGCGGGGTTGTTGAAAAAGGATCTGTGCATTGAATGCAAAGGCTTTGATGCATGAGCGCCATTGAGATTGTGACTGGGTCATGTCTGACAATGTCGGTAGGCATTGAGGAGGCCTATCTCGGAGTCCCCACCCAGGAAGACGGCAATTAACAGCGCAGCTGAGTTTGCTGGTAATGGTTTATATACTTCACTGCAAAGTCATTGTTTGGCGGCCTCTGGCTCTCTTTCAACCTCCACGTGGTTGTGCGAAAAGTGCTCCTCAAGGAAGTCGGTCGACTGGCATACGCAGCACGTGGCCAAGCCAGCGCAACCTGCAATATGTTGAATCACGTCGAGTTACGCGCAAAACCCCAAAAGCCAAAATTTTCAAATCCACAAATGCGGTACTATAAGTACAATATACGTACATTATATGCCTCAAATCGTGGGACTATGCCCGCTCC